>NC_080164.1:59144527-59243302 GCF_950295315.1 Erinaceus europaeus
AGAGAGAGAAAGAAGGAAATGTAGAGAGAGGGAGAGGGTGAGGGTGAGAAAAGTACAGCTCTGTTCCAATGCTCATAAAGTTTCCCCCTTGCTGGTAGGAGCCAAGGTTTTGAACCTGAGTCCATAAGCATAGCAATGTGTAAGTTCAACTGAGTGTCTCATCATCCAGTCCCTAAACTTAATTTTCTAAATTACCTTAATGTTCAGTCATTTCCAAACACCTTATTATAATTTATTTTATGACAATCTCTTTTTTACTTTACTGGTCATCTTAATATCTTTTCTTTACATCCAACCTATTCAATCTTTATTTCAAAAGAAGCAATTTATTCTTTTGTCTCCTACACTTATAGAACTCTTAGATAGCTTATATAAAGTATTAAATATATAAAGTAAATAAAATATATATAAAGATTATATAAAGTAGCAGAAACAACTTTGATATCATATGATGTATGCAATTATCTAGATTTGTATACCTTTTTTATTTTTATGAGCAAAACAGTGAACTATATCCTTTTACAATCAAATTTCTAATTGGAAAACATTTTGTGGATGGCTAGAAATAAATATTTATATAATAAATAATAAAGAATAAATAAATATGTATCAGTAGTTACTTTAGGAGGCACACAGAAAAAATGGTATGGTTAGTTTTACTTACTACAGTCTTTTTTTGCAGCTCTTTGATAAAATTTAAGTTCTGAAAATAATGGGCCATTTTCTTGATATTCCTGTAAAATAATTGTATTTATTTAATAAAAAGTCTAAGACAAAACAAGCATTTCACTTCAATTGTGAAAACATGAAATGTAAATATGTAATACCGGGCTGTTGGAAAAGTCATGATGTATTTTTCTATGCAAAAATGCATCATGACTATATATATATATATATATATATATATATATATATATATATATACATATATACACACACACACACACACAAAGTTGTTTAAGTATAGTATAAATGGTGTTTTGAGAGTTCCTGGAAGCTGCAGTAGCAGCCTGATGTTCAGGTCTTAGGGCCAATAAATAAAATTACATTACACTGAGAATAGGTAGAAGAGCACAAGTTATAATAGTGAGTCAGCTTCTGTCATAAGTTCATTCTCCAGCAATCAGCTTCCCAAGTGCACGACTCCAAGAGACTTCTGCTTCTGCAAATTGCCTCTTAAGTCGCTTCCACATCTTACATACTTTTTTTTTAATCTCTCCTTGTTATGTTGTGTGCTTATGCTAAAATGTCTGCTAATTACACTCACATGACCCTGCCTTCCTCTTTTTATTGGCTTTATCAGCTGTTCCTAATACAACAACCCAATATTACTTGAATAATTCGTTGTGTAACTAAGCACCATTAAAATCTCTTAAGGATACTAAATAAACTTTAAAAGAACTTCACTTTAAATTTTAACATAACATAATGCTAGTACTATCTCTACAAAATGTTACATGTGAATAACTTAGTAAAATCACTGAGAACTGTACACACAACACCCAGTGTGTAACCAGTGAGTCAGGGTGAGCACACTGCTAACAACCCTAGTGGTTCATTCACACCTAATACCTTCAGAGTATTAATATAGCAATGCTATTTTTCCTTTTTCAAATTTGTTTTTTTGCTACCAGGGTTACTAGGGCTCCATGCCTGCATGATAACACTGTTCCCAGCAACCTTTATATTTTCTTCCTTTTTCTACTTGATAGAGGGTTTAGAAGTTGAGAGGGAGAAAGATGCAGAGAGAAGAAACACTTACAATACTGCTCCAATGCTCATGAAGCTTCCTCCCTGCAGGTAGGGAGAGAGGGGTTGAACCCGAGTCTTTGAACATGGTGTCATGTGGACTCTACTGGGTGTGCCATCATTGGGTCCACATTTTTAAAAAATCCTTACCATATAGACTAGGAAAGAAAGGGGGGGGGGGCAGGAAAATAGCTCACTTGAATAGTGTGTTGCTTTGCAAAATGCATGACCCAGGTTTAAATATTGTCTACTGAAGGAAGTGTTACTGCTACAATCTGTTTCTGTCTCCAAAAAAAAAAGTCAGCCTGGAGTGGTCAGCCTTGGGCAACAGCAAAATGAAAGGGGGTAGAGACAGTTAAAAAAAAAGAAGCAAGGATGACGTATGTCAATAAAAATGAAGATTTATAGTCTTTACATTTTAATGAGAAATATTACACTAGGTTTCCTGGTAAGAAAATTATTAAAATGAGAAACATTATAAAAATAAGATAAAAAGAAAAAGTCATATGTAGAACACAAATTTTAAGAATGATACTTACCACTTTTATTACATGTCTTGCATCTTTATCAAGTTTGTCTGCAGGGAAAGCTACAGGAAAAACATAGAAGAAAAATATTTGTCTTGAACTACTGAATATTGACCTTAACACTGGCACTGTGTTAATCATTTTACATGTTAGTTTATTATAATTTCCCAATAACTTTTATGGTAGGTATAATTTCCACTTTACACAAGAGCTTACTAAGATCTGACAGGTTTAATAAGTGTTCACTAAGATATAGCAGATTGGGAATTGGAAATCAAATTTGACACCACAGCTCATATTCTTTAACTCTAAACCTTACTCAAATATTCAAACATGGAAATTAACAGATGATATTAATCACATAAATCCAAATGTAGGGGAAATATTTTCTAGATACTTAGCATCAAATCCAATAAGAGGATATAGAAAATTCATTAATTCAATTCTATAAATTAAAATCAATGATATTTCTGAAATGAAAACTGATTCTTTTTAAAAATGTAGTTCCAGGGATCAAACTGAGGTCCTTAGACACATGAAATGTGTACTCTCAGTCACTTCCCCAGTCTGAAAACAGATTCACTTTAAGTTTAAAGTTCAAGATAACTGACAAAATTCTATAGTAAGCCAAGTTAGAATGATAATAAACTCTTGAAAATCATCTGAGGCTTAAAAAACACATTTCTTGGGGGCTGGGCAGTGGTGCATCTGGTAGAGCACATACCTTAACATGCACAAGGGCCAGCTTTCAAGTCCCCAGTCTCCAACTGCAGGGGGAGTTTCTCAAGTGGTGAAGCAATACTGCAGGTGTCTCTCTACTTCTCTACCTCCCCTTTTAATTTCTACCTCCATTCAAAATAAATATTTTTTGGGGGGGAAACACACATCTCATAGATCAATATAAATTTATCTCAACTTCAAGTTTTTTTTTCATTTTCTTTCTATTTTCTATCTGTAGCTTAGATACTTATCCAACTTCTAAAAATCCCAGTGTTCAATTTTTAGATCACTCCTTCCCTCCACATTACTAAATTATTAAAATTCCTATCTTCAAATCTTGGTAAGAGTCGACATACATATTTATCGGTACTGTGAAAGTCCAAAATTTTGTGATTAATCGAGTCACCACCTCCCAGACCACAGGATTTGTCAATTTTTTTTACTTTTTTTCAATTTGCTTCCTCCCCCCTTTGTTGCCCTTGTTGTTTTATTGTTATTGATGTCCTCGCTGTTGGATAGGACAGAAAGAAATGGAGAGAGGAGGGGAAGACAGAGGGGGGAGAGAAAGATAAGACATCTGCAGACCTGCTTCACCTGTGAATCGACTCCCCTACAGGTGGGGAGCCGGGGGCTCGAACGTGGATCTTTATGCTGGTCCTTGCCCTTTACGCTGTGTGCGCTTAACCTACTGTGCTACTGCCCAAGTCCCCCATTATATTTGCAAATGTGGTTAATCTCAATAAACCAGGGGTTGGGCAGTAGCACAACGTGTTAAGCGCACATGGCTTAAAGCCCAAGGATGCATATGGATCCCAGTTTGAGCCCCTGGCTTCCCACCTGCAGGGGGGTCGCTTCACAAGCAGTGAAGCAGGTCTGCAGGTTGTCTTTCTCTCCCCTTCTCTGTCTTCCCATCCTTTCTCGATTTCTTTCTGTCCTATCCAATAGCAACAACAAGGGCAACAAAAGGGAAAAAACAGCCTCCAGGAGCAGTGGATCTGTAGTGCGGGCACTGAGCTCCAGCGATAACTCTGCCTTGGAGGAAAAAAAAAGACAGAAACAAGTGCTGAAAATGTGGGAGAAAAGTGACATTTCTTTCTTTCTTTCTTTTTTTTTTTTTTTTTAAAGATTTTTTATTTATTTGTTAATGAGAAAAATAGGAGGAGAGAAAGAATCAGACATCACACTGGTACATGTGTTGCTGGGGACTGAACTCGGGACCTTACGCTTGAGAGTCCGATGCCCGATCCACTGCGCCACCTCCCAGACCACAGAAAAGTGACATTTCTACACTGCTGATGGGAGTGTAATAAATAATTGGTCCAACTCTTAGGGAAAACAGCCTGGAAACTTCTCAAAACACTAGAAATGGACCTACCCTATGACCCAGCAATTTCTCTCCTGGGGATTTACCCAAAGAAAACAAAAACACTTATCAAAAGTGTCTTTGTATATTTACATTCATAGCAGCACAATTTTAAACCACAACAACTTGGAAGCAACCCAAATGTCCAATGACAGACTATCTAAAAAAAATGTGGTACAGTTACCCAATAGGATACGATTCAGCTGTTAAAAATGAAGTCATCTCCTTTGCATCATTTGTATGAAACTTGAAGACATCATATTAAGTGAGATTTTACTTAAAAGAGAAAGACAAATACTGAATGATCTTACTTAATGAGTGGGACTTAATAAATAGGGATGGTGAGGAAGAACATAAAGACAAATGACTGGCCATGGCATATTGGAGCAGAACAAACGGCTGTGGGGAATAACAGGGAGGGAGGGGTGGAAAAAAACTTTGGGGTCCTGGTGCACTTCGAAACTGTATCAGGGCGGGGGAGACAGATAATGATTATGCAAACAGACTCTCATGCCTGAGGCTCCAAAGTCCCAGGTTCAATCCCCCACACCACCATAAGCAAGAGATGAGCAGTGCTCTGGTGTTTCTTCTCTCTCTCTCTCTCTCTCTCTCTCTCTCTCTCTCCTCTCTCCCTCTCTCTCTCTCCCTCTCAAAGAAAAAAAACCTGTATTCATGTGTCAATCAATGGTCAGTGACTGCACTAAAGCACTTTCTCTCCCCCCAATAAAAAAGATAAAAATACATGCATACATAAATACAAAATGATTGTACACAGAAAAAAACCCAAATTGATATGATTAAAAAATAAAAGTAGCCCAAACCACACAAAAAAAGGGAAATATGCATAAGCAATGATGTACCAGGCTATACCACAGGCCTAAAGGAGGCTACACTATTAAGTAACTAAGTACATGAGGGCAAAAGCCCTCTTAAGAAAAGGGCACATACAAGCAGCAGGAACTTTTATGACCTTCACATAGTTAAAGATAAAAATACACTACTCCCCGGGCCAGGCAGTAGCGCACCAGGTTAAGTGCATGTGGCATTAAGTGAAAGGACTGGCGTAAGGATCAGTGTTCAAACCCCCAGCTCTCCACCTGCAGGGGGAGTTGCTTCACAAGCAGTGAAGCAGATCTGCAGGTGTCTTTCTCTCCCCTTCTCTGTTTTCCTGTCATTTCTAGATTTCCCTCAATCCTATCCAACAACAATGACAACAATAACAAAGATAAACAAGGGCAACAAAAGGGAAAAAATAGCCTCTAGGAACAGTGGATTCCTAGTGTAGGCACTGAGCCACAGCAAAAATCCCGGAAGCAAGATAATAATAACAACAATAATAAGAACAACAGGGTGTTAGGGAGGTAGTCCACATTAGAGCACAATATTTGCATGTCTAAGGGCCCAAGTTCCTTCTCTGATATGTTAGAGCTAAGCAGTGTTCTGCTCTACTCTCTCATAAAAGTTTTTTTAGAGCACTGTTCAGCTTTAATGTATGGTGGTACTTCAGGTTCAATCTGGGACCTTGGAGCCTCAGTTGTCTTTGCATAACCACTATGCTATCACCCCAGCCCTCTCCAGTAGAAGTAAGTTCTTCAAAAACTAAAAATTGGTTCATAGTGGTATCTCTGTGGTAGAAGATATGCCTTGCACATTGAGGCTCTAGGTTTGATATCTAGCACTGAATAAAAACATTAAATAAATAGAAAATAAGTGGATTGATCAAAACTAGTTGGAAAAAACATTAAACATCAGAAAAGAAAATTATGTATAGAACTAATCCAACATAGTCATAAGGAGTGATTCTCCATAAAGACTAAAACTGTAAACTTGAAACATCTGATAATGTATCAATAATTACAATGAAAAATGGTGGAATTACAAGAAAAAAGAGAATAAAAAAATGATGAAAGAAAAATCATGGAAGATTTTAATATACTATAATAATGTATTTGCAAACTAACTAAAATGAATTTAGACAATAAAACTGAGTGTTATAATCTAAAAATCATTGAAAACTAGCTAATAATATTATCCTTAAACTAAAATTTTTTTTACCAAGTTTCCTCAAATAACAAAGGATGAAAATTACTGAAGCTACATTCTGTAACTAAGATGTCTGGTTCTATGGCTAAGAAGAAACCACAAATAAAAAGGGATACTTCTGAACTGCTGGGGGTAGTGTAAATTGGTTCAACCCTTATGGAAAGCAGTCTGGAGCACTAGAAACAGACCTGCCATATGATCCAGCAGTTTCTTTCCTAGGGATTTATGTAAAGAAAACACCTATTAGAAGAGATCTTTGTATACCCATGTTCATAGAAGCATAATTTGTAATCACCAAAATTTGGATGCAACACAGATGTCCAACAACAGATGAGTGGTTAAAAAAAAAATCTTTCATTTGTCCTTGTGAAGACTGTTGATATGCGGCAATTGGATGAAATTTCCCATATATGTTAAGTCCTTTATGTCTAACATACAGTTTGAGTTGTATGTTTTCTGTCTGGATGTGTACCTCTCTGTCCCTATCTATCAATAAACAGAACAAAATAAATTTCAACAAAAAATAGAAATTACAAAAAGAGAGTAGGTAATATAGTCTCAGTGTTGAAAGAAAAAAAAAAGCCTACCAAGAATTCTCTACTGGCAAGCCTGTACTCCAGAATTATCAGCAAAATAAAGTATTCTACTCAAAGACAGAAGTTTACAATCAGTATATCAGTCTTACAAGAAATGTTAAAAAGGAATACTTAAAAGCTGAAAAGAACACTACTTAACAGGTCTGACAGTGGTGCACTGGGTTGCATACACACATTACCAAACACAAGGACCGAGTTCAAGGCCCCAGTCAGTCCCCACCAGCAGAACAGAAGGTTCATGAGTGGTGAAACAATGCTACAGGTGTCCATTTTTCTCTATCCCTCCTCACCTCCTATTGAGGGAAAAAGGAAAAAAAAATTCTTTAGGAAAAATTGTTTTAGGTGAAAAAATAGTCTTTTTTTTTTTTGAGAGAGAGGTGGGGGAGAACAGAGAGACAGAGAGAGACCACAGCACTTAAGTTTTCCTTCACCAACTTCAAACATGGGTAATGTAGATGGCAAAGCAGCACACTGTCCCAGGAGTTATTTTGCTAGCTTGGCAAATAGTCTTATAAAAATGAAATCATATCAAGTATCCTTTCCAACTACAAAGGTATGAAAGTAGAAATCAATTACATGAACCCTGAAAATTCATAAATACAGACACACTTTAGAGATATTATGGGCTCAGTTCCAGAGCATTGCAATAAAGGGAAAATTGCAATAAAGTAGACACCACAATAATATGATTCATACTAACTTTGATTTCTCTGTCTCTACCAAATAAATAAACAAATAGTGAATGATGTCAACAGAAGTATTAGATACAAGGTCATCACAAATCTTCTAAAAAAATAAATAATGTACTATAGTTGATTATACTATACTGTAAAACTAAAATTTGTTTAAAGAACTCAAAGGTTCTCACAAAATAAGATTTTTAATATATACTTTTTTAATTGTATTGGGTACAGACAGAAATTGAGAGGGAAGGGGAAAATGGAGAGGGGGAAAGAAAGAGAAACCTGTAGCACTGTTTCACTGCTCATGAAGCTATCCCCTTGCAGGTGGGGACTAGAGGCTTGAACTCAAGTCTTTGCACATGGTAACATGTGAATGTAACCAGGTGTGCCACTGCTCTGGCCCCTTACAAAACTTATATATATGTATATTTACATGTAAGTTCTGAAGTGGTGTGATAATTCACTTGTGGGAAACATAATGCTGTACAATAAACACAATTTGTCAATTGTACCTCAGTTAGGATGGGAAAATATGTCCACATAATCATCTTCATATAAATGCTTTTATCATCTTTATGTATACAACTGTATACATTGAAACCAATCCATATGCCCTCCAATAGGTAAATGGCTATACACTGTGTTATACTACAGAACAGAATATTTCTAGAAATAAAAAGGATTGCACTACTAAGTCATAAAAAGATATGGAGGATCCTTGAATGTATATTGTTTAGCTAAAGAAACCAGTGTGAAATATCTCCATACGGTATGATTCCAACTATATGCTATTCTGGAGACTTCTGGAGGTATGACCATGGAATAGCATCTGCAGTATGTGACTACCATTTTCAACTAGTTAAAGCAATGAACAATCACCTGAAAACTCACCAAAATACAACTGAGATTTCTTAAGAAACTCACTTAAGCACAAGTGGGTGCACGCACACATGATCACTGGGTATCAAAGGGTGAGGGACTTAAAGCATTCTTAGAGGTAGCTGGTGCTATTCTTGTAGTTATACAGCAATACACATTATCTGCAGCAGAAAAAGGGGAAAATTTCTGAATACTTAATCTGTGAATGCAAGGGTATCAGTATATCAAACTGCTCATAAGTACTCACCAGTGTTTAAGAAAAAACCTAGCCAAGAACTAAAGCCATAAGAGCTGATCAGGCCCTAGCACCCAGCTAGGAAAATAAATCCTACATCTTTTTTCAGCATTTAGGAGAAAACAATTCTCCCATGCTGTTACTCCCCAGAAGATGGAAGCACAGCAGTTAAAGCCTACATTCACACCACAAGGACTAAACGGCTAAGTGGCATATGATAGATCTTCAATCCCGTTCCTCTTCCACAATATATAGACAGGGAAATCCAACACTGTAGCCAGAGTACCACCTGCTGGTTCAACAACAGAAGCCACACTAGATGTGCAAGCTTAGAAGTACCCAAATTGTGATGTCTGAAATTACAAATCATCAGACAGAGACCTAAAAATATTAGAGATAGAATTCATTATAAAAGCAATTCAAGAAACTATAAATATAAACCCAAATTCAAGAATTAAGAGATCATATCACCAAAGAGTTAGAAAACAGAGAGAAGAAAAAAACAAAACCGAAGAAAGTTCCAAACAGAGCTTCAGGGTGTGAAAGATACTTTTAATGCAGTTCAGATACAGATAGCTGGCCTAGGAAGTAAACTAAATCAAGTTGAGAATAGAATATCAGGGTTAGAAGACAAAACTATCACACTTTGTAAGTTTAAATTTACTTGGAAAGGTTTAGGGAAAATGAAGCACTTCCCTGTGAAGTAGACTCCAAATGTACGTTATTGGTATAACCAAGGAAGAAGAGAGGGAGTGAGGAGCAGAGAACATATTCAAAGAAACTGTGTTCCAGGAGAACATTGGATTCTCAATCATGAGGTCCTGAGTTCAAACCCTGGCAGCACATGTGCCAGAGTGGTGTCTGGTTCTTTCTCTCTCTGCTTATCTTTCTCATGAATAAATAAAAAAAAATCTTTAAAAAAAAAGTCAGAAACAACAAGTGTTCTTGAAGACGAGCTGCTCTTGGGGTAGAAGGGGAGAGTAGGAACTCTTCTACACTTTTGGGAATGTAAATTGGTTCTGTCCCTGTAGAACAGTCTGGAGATACCTCAGAACACTGAAATGGACCTACTCTATGACTTGCCAATACTTTTCCTGGAGATTTAGCTAAAGAACATAAAACACATAGTGAAGAGAACTATGCATACCTATGTTCATAGTGGCAGTATTTCTAACATTCCAAATGTGGAAACAACCTAAATATCCAACAACAGATGAGTAGTTAAGGAAGTTGTGGTATATATACATAATGGAATACTACTTAGCCTTAAGTTTTGCTGTAACAAGGATGTAACTTGAGGGAATGTGGTATATAAGCCAGAATGGTAAGGATCAATACTCCCCATGTTTCTTAAAGTGTATTATACTGCTTTTAGTATAGAGTTTTACTACTGTTCCTTCTAACATCTTCCTAATGCCTTGTGAGGTAAGTTTATAAGTGTCTGTTTGACATCACATGCCATAATTGCAATTGAATTGAAACACACAATTTTTTTATTAGAAACAAGATCAAGTATAATGAATAAGTTTTCTTGATATTCTCGAGACACTGAAATTAATAATCCCACATCACCCTAAACTTTCAAAACATGTGTTTAAGGTTATATTTTGTGTATTCTTTCCCTTGCTATGTACACATTCCAAAGAAAAAAGTGTACTAGTATAAAATACTAGCAATCTGAAATAGCTCTTCTCCACTAAAGTTATCTATAGATTTACCTCTATATGAAATGCTTTAATTAAAAAAAAAATCCACCTGTAAGTGGTAAACCAATTATATTGTTATATCTTGAAGGAAATAATTTTCCAAAAATAATACTATTATAAATAGCATTCTTTATTGAGATTCTATTTACCCAAATAACAGATTTTTTAGAAGGCCTCACTTTCTAATTACTGTGCCATTAAATTGTTATAACATTTATTATTATTTAGTGAAAAAGAATAATTCGGAATTTATAAAATTACCTTTTCCATGATGATTATTATATCACAGGGAGTTTAAAAGAGCTCTTTCGTTTTTCCTGTTGTTTGCTAAACCCAAAGCAAATGTATAAAATCCCTATTAACTAGAGGCATCAATTCACTTTTGAGAAAACAGAAAAATCCAAATTTTTACATCAGTTTGTATGTACTATTGCTCTCACTTTTATAAAATTATTGTTTGATCTAAAAGTAAAACACACTTATTGCATTTTTCTAGTTCTTAAAATCAGATCCACTATATCAGATGTTCTTTCACAGGCTCTGTGAACTTAATATTAAAAACATATCACTGATGCTTTACACTTTGAGTTGTCAGTGTGAATGAAAATGAAACCATTATCATCACTAATAGATTTCTTAAGTTAGTTGCCAATTGGATATTTCACTGTAATTTTAGAAATGGGCATATAATGTTATTTGCCACTATTTTTCTGACTGGCAATACATTTAAAATTTTCTTTAACAAAGAGTTTCAATCAGTAGAACAGAGACCTGAGTTCAAACAGAGAGGAAGACAATACAATGGTGGCATGGAGGCACCTACCAAGGCCTCAGTATCTTTCACCTTGCCAGGATTAAATGGAATAATGAATGTACAGCATTTAACACAGAACCTTAGATAGCATTTGGTGAAATATTTTAGTAAATGAAGTTGATAATAATGATGACTTCCTAAAGAGTTTTCGAGATATCCCTAGGTTTCACAGATGGATATGATACATCCGCTATTCTTTGCTTGACTTTCTTTTCTTCACTTTGCTGTGTTCTAAGTTCAGTCTCTTCACTGAGGCTTTGCTAACATTACTTCTAAGATTTTCATTAGGTGGCACTCAGAACACCTACAATGGAATGTGCTCCATGAGGCTCTTTCACACATGTTGCAGCTCCGACTGTTCCTGCTTATAATAAATTTGCAGGAAACTGCCTTTACTCCAGACTAAGCGAAGAAGAGAAAAATGGCCAGTGTCTCTGGGGAATAATTAACAAAAGACAGTTTGTTTCATCTTCATGATAAAATACTACATCCCTATTAAAAGGCAAATTCATCATTTCTAAAAGTTAAATAGAATGACACTTTAAAAGTAATTCCAGCTGATTAAATTTAGAGTTCTGGAAAAATTTAATTCATGAATATGTTCTGAATCTTTCATTTGATTTTAAAATGTATAAATGTTCATTTAAGTTTGAGCCCTTGCCTCTCAGTATTCTATTCTGAGCTAGTCAAACAAGTGGTAGCAGGCATGCTGGGCTCAATAATACTGCCTCTCATATTTAAATATTCTTTTTCACTTGGATTACAAATTAAAGACAGTCTCCTGAACACTGACACATTTTCAATGATTGATTTTGCAAAATGTGTTGATTTTTCCTTCACTGTTTTGCTTCTCTGTGTGTCAACTTTGGCCTTCTTTTTTTTGCTCCTTTGCAGCATGGCTATCTCTTTGAAGTCATTGTCTTTCTGATATGAAAAAAATGTATATTAAACTTCATGACTAATTACAAAGGAAATTTCTGATGGCAGACATAAAATTATCCATGCCCAAAGATCATAATAAAAGCTTCTATGTATAAACTCTTAAACCTTTCATCCATTTGAGATTTTTTTAAAATTAACTATTTTATTATTTTTTGTTTATATACTTTGAGAAGCAGATTTCTTATGCCTTAAATGAATCAACTGAATAGTAAACATTATTCGTTCCCTTCACAAAAGTTTGTACTTGGTACAAGGTTTACTTCAACTTAGGATACACAGTAGAATAGTTTTATTCTAGCCACAAAGGTTTTTGCCACAAGGGCTTTTAATTAGGCTTTGTGCCAGCAAAATTCCACAGCTCCCAATAGACATCCAGAAAGTATGCAAGAGAGAGGAGACATAACAAACATTGCTTCACCACTTGTGAAGTTTCTCCTTTGCATGATGCTCCTACAGAGTAGCAGGGGCTCAAACTCAGGTCCTCATGCATGATAATGTGTGCTCTTCAAGTATCTTTCAGTTCCAAAACTGATAGTCTAAACAGTGTCTGCACCACTTTTTAACTCTTCCTATATCATGACTTGGCAAAGGAGACCTTTCCATAATTAAAAAAATTTTTTAATTTATGAACTTAAGTACATGACTTCTTGTATTTTAAAAAATATTTCTGAAAAAAGAATGAACATACTTCTTCAAAACTTCCCAAAATATACAAAGACGGTATCACTAAGTCTCACAAATACAGTATCTTATACACATACATGTTAAAAGTGTAAGTACAAAATTTCACCTCAAACAGGTTAGGAAGTTAGGAAAATATTTTTTTTTAATACAAAAAACTATTTCCAGGGCTACAACATCATTTTTCAGAAACTATTATATTTATGCCTCTTCTTAAGAATTCTGGGAGATACCTTACCCAATAGCATCTGCACCTTACAATGAGTAAACTGTAGGTTCGTGCCCAAGCAACAAATGGGAGGGAGTCCCAGGGATGTGTATGGTGCTGTGGTATCTCACCCATCTCTCTCTCTCTAAAAAAAAATGTTCTGAGAGAATTTCTGCAGATTTTCTAAGTGAGTACGAGAGATATCTGTGAATAAGACAGGAAAAAAAATAATAATATGAAATGAGTGCTATGAAAAACCACATTCATGGAAACAAAGAAAAAGTTGTGAATACTCACCCTGCCCCCAGCTCGGCTTGTCTTTTTAGCATGTTACAGTTTCCATAAGACCAGCAGATACCGTTTGTTTTCATAAACAGTCCAAGAAACAGATTCTCCTAGCTTCCAATCTACCATATCTAGGTACCCTGTTATTTGGCTATTGCTTGCCTTTTTGTTAGACCAACTCTCCTCTGCCTCTAGTTGTTAATCTCATGCAGTTACCAATTACAGTAAATGCATCACAGGACACTACACTACTACTTTGGGAAACTACAATACTTAACAAGAGTACCAGCTAGCTAGTCCAACCCTAAACATAAAGTTGTAGTTTCTTAAGATTGCATTTCATAATGGGAACACTGTGTATATGGAGGGGAGTAGAGAGAGAAGTAGCCAACCTCTTCTCAGATAATGGTCAGAATACCTAAGCAGAATAAGTTGGATTAAAGTCTGTACATAAGTCAATGCTTAGAATTTCATTGCTTTTGTTGGCTTGTATCACTTCTTTAATTAATGTCACTTTCTCTGGTTTAATATCAGAGCAAGTGACAAGAGTGCTTCTGGATGAATTGTATTTTCTGAGGACTATGGCACAGTCTCCTGCAGTCTGACAGAGGGATGTGCCAGTTTTACTTGGCAGTTACAATGCACCAGCTTTAGTTTTAGTACTTTAATTTGTGGCAGTTATATGTTTTGAATACGGTGAAGTATTCACAATGGTCTCATGGAATCTGTTCCATAGATAAAGTTTACACTGTGGAAAAGAAAAAGCAATGGCTATAAGGATATTAGGAAATGTTTCTCTTGGCCACAGCTGGTAGTAGAGGCATTCCTATAAACTTAGAAGTATTATGGGATATGATTAAAGTGATCACAAGAAATGATGCCCCTCCTCCACCCCCACCCCCGCTTTGGCCAGCCTGTAGTTGGTGTGAGACGATCATAAGGAATGATATTTAGAACTCAATTTTATGCAAGATCCATTATTCAAGAGGTGAAGTTTATATACATGATAGACAAGCAGTGAATAAATGGTAGAATGGGAAGCTTTTGTTACTTATGCATTACATTGATTCTAACATTTTTGGTAAATGAAATTTGTGTTGGTATAAAATTTAGAAAAAATTCTGTAATGAGATGGACTAAACTTTTCCCTTTGGTTTGTTAGAGATCTTCCTGTTCCATGTTGAAGTGTTCAGTTGCTTTTCTCATTTGGAGTTTTCCCTTCATCTGCTTTATACATTTGTTGAAGCCTCATCAGCCCATGGTGAGAGTTGCCACGAAAGAGTTCTTCCAAACTTTGCCTGCCCTTTCTAAATTTAGGGTTTTTTACTGCAGCAGGTTGAAGATCTGGCTTTGATTGCACCTGGCTCTGCTGGAGTAAAGAAATATTTATCTCCACTGAATGCATGCTGCTTAAGTGCTGGAGGCACTTGCAGGAGAGTAACTCTCATTGGAAACTTCATTACAATACTTTCTCTTCCCTACATGAAGTAGTAATTCTCATTCACCAAAGATAGAATTTTGCCTGATACAGCCACAGGAGCTGTTTGACTTTCAAAATTAATCAACCTCTAAGCTGGGGTAGAAATGACATGTCCTTTAACCTTAAGCACAAAAAGCTCTCAATAGACAACAATTTTTATATCCCTGGATGGAAGTTTGGGGCCCTGATACTTAAACTTGATGCACATACTGGGTTTCTGGCATGCTTTTGCCCATACCCATCTGCTAGACTGGCACTCTGCCCATTCAGAAGGTGTGATGCCAGCTTCAATAGGGCATAGGTGCCAATCAAAGATGGGTTTGGAGGGGCAGCATGCAGAATGCAGCAAAAGTCAATTCTTCTGCCAGAAGATCCTCCTGTTATCATATAATGCCAATGAAGGGCCACATGCTTCATTGCTTGGGATCACATTGCATCTGTAGATGTTTCTGGCCTTCAATGTATGTCTTTCTACAGATTCTTTTCCTTCTAGTATTACATAGTGTGGTGTGGTGTGGTGTGGGGTGGGGTGGGGTGGGGTATGGTATGGTATGGTATGGTATGGTATGGTATGGTATGGTATGGTATGGTATGGTATGGTATGGTATGGTATGGTATGGTATAGTTTCCTCAAGTTTAACACTGGAGATGTTAAAGGAAAGTCTACCTGACTAACCAAAGATCATCTTTTTAAAAGAAACAATAGAAGTACTAATTGCAAAGCCAGGTAGCTAAGCACTATAAAGTCTACAAACATTTTTGCATCATTGACAAGAATGGCTATGAACACATTTTTATCTTCCAAGTAGCTAACTTCAAATTATTCTTTCATTTAAAGTTTCTTAATTTTATTTTCATTTATTTTGTAAACATCATATAGTCCTTAAAAGAATCATGCCACTTTATCTAAATATCTTAAATTTTAAATGCTATTTAAATTAAATTATCTTATTTAAGTACTATTTAAATAAAATATATAAATATCTTATCCTATTACCTTATTTTATTCCTCTCCCTTATCTAATGAAAACAGAAAACCTAAAACACTTCAAAAGCAAAAGTCTATTCACATTTCATAAGGAAGCCATAAGGTCTCAAAAGCTGAGAATTCTTTTGTTTGGCAATACAGGTGAACTCTGTTCATGAGGAAGAAATGTCCCTGTAACAACAGGTTTCTTTTTATTTATTTACTTATTTATTTTCCCTTTTGTTGCCCTTGTTTTTTTATTGTTGTAGTTATTATTGTTATTGTTATTAATGTCATCGTTGTTGGATAGGACAGAGAGAAATGGAGAGAGGAGGGGAAGACAGAGAGGGGGAGACAAAGATAGACACCTGCCGACCTGCTTCATCGCCTGTGAAGCGACTCTCCTGCGGGTGGGGATCTGGAGGCTTGAACCGAGATCTTTATGCCGGTCCTTGCACTTCACACCATGTGCGCTTAACCTGCTGCGCTACCACCCAACTCCCAACAACAGGCTTCAAATTTAAACCTTGCCCACTGTAAACAGTTATAACAATGTGTGTGTGCGTGTGTGTGTGTGTGTGTGTGTGTATGTGTGTGTGTGTGTTACTTAGACTTTTCCTTAAAAGTCTATCAGTAAAAATGTTGAAAATGAAAACCCTTAATATAAAATGCTAGAAAGACAAGATGTTTAAAATTATGACAATGGGCCTGGAGATAGTTTGCCTAGTAGTGTGTGCCCCTTACCAAGCATGAGGTCCTGGTTCAGGCTCCAGCACTACACGGGAGTAGCAAACATAGCACTAGGGCATCTACATGAGTGATGCAGAGGTGCTATTTTTGCTATATCTAGCTCCAAGTTAAAAAATTAAAAACTAGATCAGGTTTGATCTCCAGTACCACCAATAGCCATAGCTGAGCAGTGTGCTAAGTAGGCTCAGGAAGCCATTCAGTAAAGGCACCATGTCTATGTGAGGCCCTGAGTTCATTCCCTGGCCCCACATAAAGCAATAAAACATAAAAAAAAAAAAAAAAGTAAGCAAAGGCTGATCCTTAGGAGGTCTCTTTTTATACAAGAAGACAAAATTTTGTAAATACTTCAATTGTTAATTGGTAGGCAAATAAATGAAAACTGCTTTCTCAGGAAGCAAATCCAGAAAACACCGGAGGAAGTCAGACACTATTTTGTTTATGTGAGGGAGAAAAGGAAAAAGGAAGGACATTTGGAAGTAGTAATAGGTATATGTGTGACTTAGAAAGGACTGTAGAAAAATGGGGAAAAATAGATATATAGACAGATATAAAGTCAACCCATATCTGCAACCTTGGTAGAACTATTGCTGTTTCCACTTGAAGAGGCATGGGGAAACAACTCTGGTCCATGGGAATGGTGTGGAATTATACCCCTATTATTAACTTATACTTCCGTAAATCATTATTAAATCAGAAATAAACAAATACAAATTAAAATAAACTGCTTTAGAAACTCAAAATAGTCTACAGATGGCACACAAAAATTTAAAGTATATCTTCTAGGGTTTTCATTTCTTGTCTGTAGATCTAACAAGAATTCACAGAAATTAGGCTGGCAAAATGCTATAAGTGAGACCCAGGTTTGAGCTTGGCCCTTACTACATTGAAGGAAGCTTCACTGCTGTGGTCTTATTTTCTCACTTTCTTCCTCTCTCCCTCTACCTCTGTCTTTACCCAAATAAAGAAAAAAAAATTAAGAAAACAGTTCAGGGGCCAGGTGGTGGCACACCTGGTTAAGTGCGCACACACTACAGTGCATAAGGACCCAGGTTCAAGCACCTGGTCCCCACCTGCAGGGGAAAGCTTCGTAAGTGCTGAAGCAATGTGTCAGGTCTCTGTTTCTCTCCCTATCCCATCTCAATTTCTCTCTATCCAATAATAAATAAATAATATTTAAAAAAAGAAAAAAATTCACAAAAACCTTTGGGTTTATATCACCTATTTTATTTTTATTTATTTATTTTATAGAGATGGAAGGGTAATAAAGAGAGAGAGACAAAGAGAGAGACCTGCAGCAATGTTACACTGTTCCTCCCTGCAGATAGGGCCTTGAACCTGGGTCCTTGTGAATGGTAACATGTGTGCTCTTCCAGGTGTGTCACCACCCAGTGTTTATATCACCTATTTTTTTTTAATATTTATTTTATTTATTTATTCCCTTTTGTTGTCCTTGTTGTTTTTTTTTATTGTTGTAGTTATTATTGTTGTTGTCGTTGTTGGATAGGACAGAGAGAAATGGAAAGAGGAGGGGAAGACAGAGAGGAGGAGAGAAAGATAGACACCTGCAGACCTGCTTCACCACCTGTGAAGCGACTCTCCTGCAGGTGGGGAGCCGGGGTTTGAACCGGGATCCTTATGCCGGTCCTTGTGCTTTGCGCCACCTGTGCTTAACCCGCTGCGCTACAGCCCGACTCCCTATATCACCTATTTAATCCCACAAACTAACTTAGCATCTATACTATAGGTTCTAGTTCAAGTTATTATTTTTATATTTTCTTCAACAGTATCACCTGCAGAATTTTCCAAAAGCAAAGTGGCACCATAAAACTGTATTGTCTCAGATAAGACTCTCTGTACTTCTCTAAAAAGCACTGCCAAAATAATATTTAATACACTGCACATGTAATGAAGCAATATATATTCGAATAGGTCCATTTTCCTGCTAGCATTATCACTCAGCTCTTCTGAACTTTATGAACATATCTTCCCATTAGGCATGCATTAAATGTATACTCTCAAAAATTAATCCACTAAGGGGCTTGGGAGATGGTTCAGTAGACAGAGAGATAGAGTTGTAAACCTAAGTCCAAGTTTGATACCTGGCAGAGTGATATTCTAGTTCTCTCTCTCTCTCTAGCCAATTAATCAATGTTTTTTTTTTTATAAATTAACCCATTACAGATGACTAAATATATAAACACATAGATTAACAATCTCATCTATTTCCTCATCAGTCTAATGAATTAAATGTTAACTATTTCTAAAAACTCTATTCATCTTTCCTCCCCTCATAAAAAAAATATATTTCCTGGGAGTTGGGCAGTAGCACGTGGTTAAGCGCACGTGGCATGAAGTGAAAGGACCTGCCTAAGGATCCAGGTTCCAGTCCCCGGCTCCCCACCTGCAGGGGAGTCGCTCGCTTCACAGGCGGTGAAACAGGCCTGCAAACGTCTATCTTTCTCTCCCTCTCTCTGTCTTACGCTCCTCTCTCCATTTCTCTTTGTCCTATTCAACAATGACAACATCAACAACAATAATAACTATAACAACAATAAAAACAAGGGCAACAAAAAGGAAATAAATAAATAATTATAAAAATATTTCCTTTCTTATTTTTTAAGGTAAAATAGTAAAGGAAATAGAACATGACCACAAAAATGTGGATGAAGTCTAAACATAGATAATTGTTGAATACCTATCTACTTGAGAGTTCAAAATTTTTTCCATCTCCTAAATCAGTGTTCTTTCATCCTTTTTTTTTTTTTCCTGTTTTTACAAAGAACCTTGACTGTGTTTTTCAAACTTTCCTTTTCCCTTTTTTAACTACTTCTATTAATGCTACCGGCACAATATTTCTTCAAGTTAAAAGTAAATGAAAAATTTCTCTGCCATTCCTCTTTTACTATAAGTAGCTAGCTATTAAAGAATTGACCTCAAAGCCAGAGGACAGTTTTACGTGCACAATGAATTAAACAAAGTGATTAGCTCCTTCTCAGCATTAGGCAGCAAACACTAATGAAGTGTCTGCTAAAACAATGTTTCTAGAAAGAAAAATACCTGAGTGTAAAACTGAACACAAAGCTATTAAAGAAAACTTGAATTGGTTTGTGTTGTCATTTATTTACTTATAGAAAGTGATGAAAGCCATGAAAGATTGTAAAAAAAAAAATATGATGTACTATTGTATACATTTGCTTATATAGCTTTGAAAGTAATCAGTGAAATCTGAGTCTAATGAAGTTACTGCTGATGGTACTTCACTAAGGAGCTGATTCTGATTTATTCATCCTACTTTTTATGGAACAATGACATTTGGAACACACACTTTATTATATATTCTTAAGTATAGAGCCTTTTCCTCAAAATAGCTAAACATTTCTTTAAAGACTTTCCCCAATGGCATACACTTGCAAATACTCTCAGAATCCAGGTTCTAAAATGCAGATAGTAGAGGATGCGGCATAACATATGGAACCTTGAAAACTGTTGTATAACAAATATTGTTTTGGCAAAGAGAAAAAAAGGATATGTGGCACACTAAAAGAAACAGATTTTTTTTTTTTCTATACTTGAAAAGGGACAATAAATCACATGCCTGGGCAAATATATTCCTTTTTCCTATCAAGAACCATAAAAGTAGTAAATATATAGAATACAGACATTTAATTTTGAATATGCACTTAAATATTTTATCAGCACATATTCACAGAGAGAGAGAGAAGGAAAAGTGGGACAGAAAGATAATAACAGGGCTTTATGCCTCAGCTCTCAGAAGTCCTAGGTTTAATCCTTGGTAGCACACAATAAATCAGTTTAACAGTACTTTGGCTTCTCTCTTCTTAAAAATAAATATTTTTAAAAATTTTACTGAAAAAAAGGGGGTCGGTGGTGGTGCACTTGGTTGAGCACAGGTTACAATGTGTAAGAACCAGGGTTCAAGTCCCTATTCCCCATTTGCAGAGGGACAACTTCAAAAGCCATGAAGCAGTGCTGCAAGTTCCTGCACCCCCCCTTCTTTTGTAACCAGAGCACTGCTCAGCTCTTTTATGATGATGGCAGTGTGGAGATTGAACCTGGGACTCTGGAGCCTTAGGCACTGGAGTCTCTGCGTAACTATTATGCTATCTACCCCCGCCCCTTCTCTCCCTTTCAACTTGTCCCTATTTATTAAATAAATTAATAAAATGTTTTTTTAATTATTAAAAAATATATAAGAAGCTGAAAATGATTCACTTAGTAGAGGTCACATTTCTCTGGGTTCAAGCCCTCTCTGCCACCACACTGGAGTGCCTACAGGAAGTTTTGCAAGCAGTGGATTGCTGTCTCTCATTTTTATCTTTAAAAAAGAAAAAAGTGGGTAGCGCACAGGTACCAGGAGTGGAAGATTCTTGCAGGATCCAAGTCCTAGCAACAACCCTGGTGGCCAAAAAAAAAGTATATATATATATGAGAAATACAACGATAATGATTGGTTTTCTCTAGTTTTTTGATATTATTTAATACAAATGTAAGAAAATTAAAAATATAATTAGTTATAGGATCCAAGACTATTTCAGCCATATCAGAAAAAATGTATCCAACTTCATATCTATGACCCTGAGTCAAGACATATATTAAAGATCTTAACTCTTTGCTATAAAAGAATGCACTAATTCAACATCTTAATCAATATTTATTCTATAGGGAATTCTACCCTTATGAACTCTAATACTCTGTAGTTTTTATCTGTATCTTTCAATATAGTAGCTACTAGTCATATGAAACTATGACACTTGGAATGAGACACCCTGGATTTCAAAGACACTAAGAGTAGAAAAATTTATTAGAAATTTTATAACATTTTGAAATATTTTAGATACACCAAATTAAATAATATATGCTAGTGAAATAAATCTCACCTGCTTCATTTTACAATTTTAAATGGAGTTCCTGATTTCACATGCAATTTCTCCTCTGTATGACTTAAATTTCAACTCAATCTAGTACTTAGAATTCTACCATTTTCCAAGCAACTTCAAATCTTTTAAATGGGGAAACTAACCTTTGTTCAGTACATTTTTTTTGTGTTGGTGCTTTCTAACTTGATTAGATACCAAAGAGATTATTTTTTATTATATTTATTTATTTTCCCTTTTGCTGCCCTTTTTTATTGTTGTTGTAGTTATTATTGTTGTTATTGATGTCTTTGTTAGATAGGACAGAGAGAAATGGAGAGAGGAGGGGAAGACAGAGAGGGGGAGAGAAAGATAGACACCTGTAGACCTGCTTCACTGCCTATAGGTGGGGAGCCAGGGGCTCCAACCAGGATCCTTAAGCAGGCCCTTGTGCTTCGCGCCATGTGTGCTTAACCCACTGCACTACTGCCCGACTCCCACCAAAGAGATTATTAAGTAGTAATTGACTGCATTTCACTCATTCCTTCAAAACCACAGTCTCAATTTTTATCAGAAGAGCCTTATAGTTCATGACCCATGAAGTATATCTGCTGATGAAGAGTGGCAGGATATGCCACCCTGAAGAAGACCCTTTGGCATAAGGATATTGTAAGCTGAAAGCACTTAAAAAATAGCTAATGTAGCGACAAACTTCAACTGAATTCCCCTTATTTACCTTAAGATAGATTCTCAAAAAAAAATAAGTTTTTTTAACCTCAATTATTATAACCCTTCAGGGAAAAAGAGGGATACAGTTTACCTGGTAAGCACAGGCTGTATTATGTGTAAGGTTTCTGGCCACCACATGGGGTCATCACACAGAGGGGAAGTTTCATGTTTCATCAATGGAGGAGTACTGCTATGGTGTCTCTCCAACTCTTTCTCTCTGTCTAACCAAAAAAAAAAAAGGCTGGTGGAATTAAGCCGGCAGGCACATAGCCCCAGCAAAAACTCTGGTGACAAAATAATCCTAAGAGTTTCATCAGCCAGGAAAGTCTGGCTTTTACTTTCAGAAAAGTATGCCGCTCCCAACAAACTTAGATACAAACTGTCATATTTTCCACCTACTTATTATTCTAAGGGCATACTGTTCATCTTTTCAAAATTAATTTTCTTTCTCTTTCAAATTCATTTAAGTGGCCTATCCCTTCCCCTTTCTTACTAAGGATGCATATAAATGTTCAAATCTCACTGTTGGGGGGGAAGAACATTCACTTTTTCTCCTGATGTTGTTCAGATACATGTAATATTATAACATAGTAAGTGGGGGGCTGGGTGGTGATACATCCAATTGAGGGCACACATGACCATGTGCAAGGATCCAGGTTTAAGACCTATCCACAACTGCAGGGGGGAAGCTTCACAAGCAGTGAAATGGTGCTGCAGCTGTCTGTCTATATCTCCCTTTCCTCTTCATTTTTGCGAAAAAAAAATTAAATTAAATTAAATTAAAATTAAAGTTAAAAATTGGCCTGTGTGGTGGTAAACTTAGTTGTGCACATACACTACAGTACATAAGGACCCAGGTTCAGGGCCCTGGTCCTCACCTGCAGAGGAAAGTTTCAGGGCTGCAGTTACTTTGTCTCTTTGTCTCTCTCCCCTGCCCTTCTCAATTTCTCTATCGAATCAAATAAATTGAATTTTTAAAAAATCTAAAAAAATGAATTTTGTATCTCTCCTTCTGTTAATCTTTTTGTTCATTTTAGTAGATCCAACTTTCAAACTTAAAAGAATAGAGGGAAAGTCTTTCCTCTCCTACAGTTCACAGTGTTTAATGAAGAACCCAAGGTTCCTCAGAGAAGGTCTTTTACAGAGTCCATCAATTTCTAAAGGAACAGATGCAATAAATCAATTCAAGAGTCTTTATCCTTGAGAGGATATTTCCTCATTATTTCACTATAGATTTGAAGTAATCTTGAATGATCCTTTTAAATTAAATGTAATGTAATTAAATATAATGTAATTTAAATTGAGTCAATATAATTTTTTATATTTATTTTATTTATTTATTCCCTTTTGTTGCCCTTGTTATTTTATTGTTGTAGTTATTATTGTTGTTGTCGTTGTTGGATAGGACAGAGAGAAATGGAGAGAGGAGGGGAAGACAGAGAGGAGGAGATAGACACCTGCAGATCTGCTTCACCACCTGTGAAGCGACTCCCCTGCAGGTGGGGAGCTGGGGTTCGAACCGGGATCCTTAAGCCGGTCCTTGTGCTTTGCGCCACCTGCGCTTAACCTGCTGCGCTACAGCCCGACTCCCAATATAATTTTTAAAATGTACATGTAGTGTAAAAACATACTCAATTGGGATTCCTTATCTGTAGCAAAAATAAAAAACACAGAAGATAACTGACTGTGTCTTTCCCGTTATCCCAAGGATGACCCATAACTATTACTATTCTAAGTGCATAGCAGAGTAGTTGATTCATTCCAGGAAATAGATGCCTTGAGGCAGTAAGATCCCATTTCCAAGTGAAGTCCACTTAAGAAATGACTAGAACATCATATTACTTAATAATAATGCTTAAGACTTACAAATGAAGCATATTTACACAGTTGTGTTTCTGAGGTGTAAAAAGGCAATGTTTCCAAGAAAAGATGCACTGAAAAAGGGACATTAACATTTTGTCTTGTGATCTTAGAAATTACGTTCTGAAATGATTTCTGAGAGTCATTCAAGAAGTTGTATACAACAAAGAGTAGATCAATCATGACTTAAGCCTATATATTCTCTCTCTCATTTTTTTTTTAGGATTTCATTTATTAATGAGAAAGATATAAAGAAGGGGAGAAAGAACCAGACATCACTCTGGTAAGTGTGCTGCTGGGAACTGAACTCAGGACCTTATACTTGAGAGTCCAGTGCTTTCTCCACTGCGCCACTTCCTGGACCACTATATATTCTTCAAACATTTGACATATTCACTATTTGACAAAGTACATTTGTGAATTTTATCTCAAAGGTTTAATTTTCAAAATACTAAGTAATCACAGTTACAGTCATATACATAAGAACATTTAATAACTTATAGATATACTTTACCTAAATACACCAATCCAAATCCTCCAGAGCCAACCATCTTGCCCAGAACCCACTGTTTTCCTTCCATATCATCCAGAATCTTGCCTTCTGGAAGTGGAACAGGAAGCTGGTATTTCTCTTTTTTCGGTGGCATCACTTCTGCTGGCAGAAAGGCTGAGATGAGAAAACCACAAATAAAAACAAGTAACTTTTGAGTTAAACACATTTTTCAAAATGTCTCCTATAGAGTACATTCCAAAGTTCCTAGAAATTTGGATTCTGAAGTCAACTCAGTTTGGGGATGTCCACACACTATGTTCAAATTAAAAGACTCATATGCACTATAGTGTAGAAATCTAAGAAGTACCAATATAAAAAAAGTAAAAAAAAAATTGGTGTTTCCAAAATTAGTTTAGAAGTCTATAACATATATTTAACAGTGCAAGATAAACCTTAAGAAATAAACTAGTTCCCAATGTCAAAACAAAAAATAAATTTCATATACATGCACCTATATCCTTAATTGAGAATGTTATGTCAAATATGAAAAGACAGAGATGGTCAGATAAAGGGAAGGGAAAGGGAGAGAAGGAAGAGGAGAAAGAGGAGGTTGAGGAGTCATTTCCTTGAAAGGGGGAAGACAGGAGAAGTGATAATCTATACCACTATCTAGCATAGTCACTGACAGAATAAGAAGACTCTCAGTAAATATTTCTTTTTTAAAAAAAAATAATATTTATGCCTGTGGGGTTCCCAGGGGCCAGGTGATGTTGCACCTGATTGAGTGCACATGTTACAATGTACAAGGACCCAGGTTCTACCCCCTGGTCCCCACCTGCAGGGGACATGCTTCACAAGTGTTGACATAGGGCTGCAAGTGTCTCTCTGTCTCTCCTTCTCTATCTTCACCTTCCCTCTCGATTTCTGGCTGTCTCTATCTAGTAAAAAAATAAAGATGATAAAAAATAACAATATTTGTTATTGTTTAGAGACAGAGAGAAATTGATAGGGGAGGGGACGTAGAAAAGGAGAGAGACAAGACAAACACCTGCAACCCTGCTCCACTGCTAGTGAAGCCTCTTCCCTGAAGGTGGGGAGCCTGGGCCTGAACCCTGGTGCTTGTGCAATGGTAATGTGTACACTTAGTCAGGTGCGCCACCTCCTGGCCCCTCAGTAAAGACTTCTTAAATGAGCCTGGTATTTTCAAGGATGAAAGCAAAGCTCAAAACTACTGGGCACTAGTCTTTCCACTTGCGCTTCTTTCCCTACCCTCATTAAAATGCAAATTTCCCTAATTTAGGGATTGGCGTTCTATCACAGATTTGTTTTGTAGTCACCAGGACTTCACTGCTCCAGGCTCTTTTTTTCTGAGAGAATGAGACCAGACATAGAGAGGGAAAGATACCAAAGCACCAAAGCTTTCTCCAGTGCCTTGGCTTTAACCTACTTGCCTATGCAGCACACTGTCCAGGTGAGATCTTTTGCTGGTCCAACAAAAGTATACAGTTTAAGTCAAGTAACTGTATTTGCATGCAGGTTAAGTGAATTTCACAATAAGATATTTGAAAATTTCTTAGTGAGTACATATATCTGAAATTAAATTTGATGATGAAGAAAATTATAGTCCTCTAAGTTACTGCAAACAACTTTTTAAACTTGTGAGTGCTTTTGAAATGTTACTGTAAAGTTTTTATTGTATCATCTTCTATACTCTTTGCATGCAAGTTTCAGATCCTTTTTAACAAATTACACTTAACTACTTTAATCCAGTTTCACTTATAGCATCCACCAGAAACTGTCTAGCTCCTGTTCATGGAACACTAGCTTGAAATTTAGATAGTAAGCTATGCCTAAAGCAGATAAAGGTTTTGTGAAGTTTCCCTCTACCAGTATTTTATCAAGGCCATAGGCCAATAAATACTTATTTTGATGTCTCAAAACTTAAAATATTAAAAAAAAAAAAACTTTTCAACAAAGCGTACATTCTAAATACAAATATGGCAGATAAACTGAGGGGAGAGTGCTGGGCGATGGCACATCTGGTTAAGTGCATGTTACTACACACATGGACTCAGGTTCAAGTCCCCAGTTCCCACCTGCAGAAGAAAGGCTTCAAGAATGTTGAAGCAGTGCTACAGGTGTCTCCCTCTCCCTCTCTAGCCTCCTTCCCTCTCAGTTTCTCTCTGTCCTATCAAATATTTTAAATTTTTTAAAAATGGGTGGGGGGAGGAGGGGCTTGAGACACCAGGCAGGCACTGATGCTGAGATGACTTTCTTATACGGAGCGACAGTTCCCGGTTAATGATACCGGCCTCTCTTTAGCTTCTGGGTTTCTAGTCTGGGCAGTGAGAAGCACCCCCAAGACTCCTCGGTACCAAACACCAGAAGGCCGGGCTGCGTAGGGCTCGGGAGGGGCCCGGGCGACAGGCCGCAGGTGCCGGCCAGGGAGGGAGGGCAAGGGCTGTGGCCAGGCCTGTCCCCTCCTCAGCGGCCTCGGGACTCCCTGGTCGCGCTGACGTCAAGGCACTACCCAGCTCCAGCTCCCTCTGCACCCCTAGAAAAGTGAACCTCAGCCCCGCCGCCTCCTAACTCCTAGGACCCAGGCTCCAGGCAAACTGAAGTTGAAAGGATTAGCCATGTGCTCCCTCCGAGTTAGGGAAAAGTACGCAACGAACCGCGGAAGCAGGGACTCCGCCTGGGCCGGGTAGTGAGCGCGTCCCGAAGACCCCAGTGTTCGGCTCCCAGGGCAACTCTTCACCCGGCTTGAGGCGGAGGGTGGTGGCAGAAGCGGAGCTGGGGCCCCCAGAAGCCGGAGCCGGAGCGGGAGCCGAAGCCCGAACCACAGGGAGAGCCGCAGCGCGCTGGCCCCGCCCACAGAGCCGCCTCCACCCGGCAGCGATCTCGAAGCCACCCGCGGCCTTTCGGGGCCGGGCGGAGCTGGGCCTGCAGGTCCGCCTAAGGCGCGCTCAGCGCGAGCACCGGCCTCTAAAGCGGCGGAACCAACCTATCCCAACCCGGGCGTGCTGTGCGGGTTCCCCTGGCGCCTGTCGGTATTGGGGAGAAGCCCAGCCCGGAGGGAACCTCAGCACGACTTCTGATAGGCAACTGCGTTTGTGCCTGCCATTTTCATCTCTTTCAGTCTGAAGGATGAGCCCAAGGTTCGGTTTTATGGGAAACAAACTCTAGGACATGTTTTGTTTTGTTTTGTTTTGTTTTGTTTTGTTTTGTTTTGTTTTGTTTTGTGTGTGTGTGTGTGTGTGTGTTTTGGTGTGTGTGTGTGTTTTGGTGTGTGTGTGTGTGTGTGTTTTGGTGTGTGTGTGTGTTTTGGTGTGTGTGTGTGTGTGTGTGTGTGTGTGTTTTGGTGTGTGTGTGTTTTGGTGTGTGTGTGTGTGTGTGTGTGTGTGTGTGTGTGTGTGTGTGTGTTTTGGTGTGTGTGTGTGTGTGTGTGTGTGTGTGTGTGTGTTTTGGTGTGTGTGTGTTTTGGTGTGTGTGTGTGTGTGTGTGTGTGTGTGTGTGTGTGTGTGTGTGTGTGTGTGTGTGTGTGTGTGTGTGTGTGTGTGTGTGTGTGTGTGTGTGTGTGTGTGTGTGTAATGTTAAGTCCCGGGTGCCTGAGTCTCAGCACCTAGGAACTTCCAAGCCAGCAGCGGGCAAGTCCAGGCACTTCCTGGACGTGTGGCCTTACCAGCAGGGCTCTAGCGTGAGTAGGAAAGTCTGTAATGCCTTGTAAGTTAACAGGACACACTGGCTCCATTTACTGATTGAGGAATTATCTTTATTTTATTTATTTTTTTTTTTTTACAGAAACCTCAATTTTTCTGTTTCTGTAATGGAAGTGACCTTATATGACTTATAAGCTTTGTTAAAGAAAAAAAAAAAGTTCTAACACTTGTTAAAACGGTAAGGAAGACTTTATCCAAAAATGAATGTAATACTAGAACAGAGCTGAGCTCAAATCAAAGTACAGCCAAGAAAGGGGAACTTAGTAGCCAACAAGAAAGGGAAAATCATTAAGACGAAATATCAGGGCTCAGAATATATTTTGGCTAATAGGACTATTGCTAGAAGGTAATCAGAACTTCCTTGCAGTGGAGTCGGATGGAGGTGGGGGATAGGGAACTTCATTAAGGTGGTCAGTTATGAAGGTTGGAGGATTATGATTAAACTTACTTAGCAAGATTCTTGCTAAAAATGGACTGTGGAGTGGACGTGGAAGTCAAAGTCAAGGTCCAATTGAAAAAAATGTCTTGATTTACTTTGAAGGATAATCCCCTGGTTAGAATTTACTGTGCCATACAAAACCTTACCATGATTTATGTCATTTAATGCTATTTAAAAATAACTATATCTTAGTTACTGACAGAACCGGTTGCTCCTGGGCTTCCTGGTCTAAGATTATAGGTGTTAGTATTTTAAAAAATACATTACAAATTCATTAACAATTTAAGCCAGTGTCAGAATCAAATGAGTGTACAAATTTGAAACATTAAGTGTTTAGCTAAAGGAATATATACTCAGAACTGAGCTCAAGATATTCAATCTATTTCCTTCTCTCATATTGAATAAATATTGATTTATAAGACTATAAGTTAATAGGAGTATATAAAAACACCATTCCAGGGAGTCAGGCGGTGGCGCAGTGGGTTAAGTGCATGTGGCAAAGCGCAAGGACCTGCCCAAGGATCCCTGTTCGAGCCCCCGGCTCCCCACCTGCAGGGGAGTCGCTTCACAAGCGGTGAAGCAGGTCTGCAGGTGTCTATCTTTCTCTCCCCCTCTCTGTCTTCCCCTCCTCTCTCCATTTCTCTCTGTCCTATCAAACAACGAACAACATCAACAATGGCAGTAATAATAACCACAACTAAACTACAACATTGGCAACAAAAGGGGGGGGGGAAATGGCCTCCAGGAGCGGTGGATTCATGGTGCAGGCACCAAGCCCAGCAATAACCCTGGAGGGGGAAAAAAAAAAACCACCATTCCTGCCACCAAAGGTCCAGCATAGATATCCTCCTCTCCTACCCCCTACTTCACTTTGCACAATCACTCTGAGTCTAACCTTGTAAGATTAAGTAAAGACTACAAAAACCAAAAACTGGTTGAGGGCAAGAGACCTGCACATTTTAATGATGGCCATCATCTGGGGCCCTATTCAGAGTATCCTGGGATTCCCACATAGATATGATTGGCTTAGACCTCAAACAGATCTCTCTCTCCACCATAACTGGTCATCTCCATCAGGAATATCATCATAAGCCCTCTTGTGGGCCTCTATAGGACCTTGCCCACAATGTAGAACAACAATGGTAGGGGACTTGCACCACTCTCCAAAGGGAGGCTGAGTCAACCTACTCTGCTACTTGAGGAAAACTGGTCCTTACGCCAGTCTTTGCACTTCATGCCACATGCGCTTAACCCACTGCACTACCGCCGGACTCCCACTCCTGGAAGACTGGTCCTGAAATGAGTGCAGCCTAAAATGTTCCTAGCTGTGACCATGGAATGAGAGCTCAGACTGACAGGGATGCAGAGGTTACACAGGCTCCTGTGCTAAGTATGAATACATATGGGCCCTACATCAGATCGATGGGATTTAATAGTTAATGGTATTTATTACTCTCATATTCTTTGTCCTAGTCCAGCTTTCTAATTCTATTCTCAATTCTGACACCATCTTCCCAGATAGTATTTTTAATCTACATGTTAGCTATCAAGTTCAGGCAAAAACTATTGTATACATGGACCCCTTGGAATATATCTGAAATAGACTTCCTAGCTTCTTCCCACATGAAAACCCTTAGTTCCATCTGCTCTATTCTTACCTTTAGTTTCCTGATTATTAAACAATTTTCCCTGATTTATATCTTAACACTTTTCAGCCACCAAGTTGCAGATGCTACCATGGCGCCAACCTGACTTCCCTGTGCAGATAACCTTCTCATTGTGTCCTAGAACCCCACCCCCCCAGAGTCCTACCTTACTAGGGAAAGATAGAAACAGGACTGGGGATATAGATCAACTTGCCAATATCCATGTTCAGTGGAGAGGCAATTACAGAAGCCAGAACTCCCACCTTCGGCACCTCATAAAGATCTCTGGTCCATACTCCCAAAGGGATAAAGAATAGGGAAACTTCCAATGGAGGGGATGGGATATGTAACTCTTGTGATGGGAATTGTATGGAACTGTACCCTCTCACCCTACAATCTTGTTAATCATTATTAAATCACTAATAAAAAAAAGAATAAAAATTCTTGAATAGAATTTGGTCATGAGAGTCTTTACCAGCTTCAAAGAGATATTAAATAGGGGCTGGGGAGATAGCATAGTGGTTATGCAAGAATCCTTTCATGCCTGAGACACCAAAGGTCTTAGGTTCAATCCCCAGGACCAACATAAGCCAGAGTTAAGCAGTGCTTTGGTTAAAAAGAAAAAAAAAAAGTATACACACACACACACACACACACACACACATACAGAAATATTAAATAGTTTTCAAACACATAGTACTCATGTGAGCTTATAATACTTCAGGGTAGACAGCAGTAATTCAGAAAGCAACTATTAAACCATGCATCAGCACACTATATAGGAAGTCAGTAAATTGTTTGGGATAGATACAAATACTGAAAAGAAAATTAAGATCCTTTAATGGCTTTGATGGAGTAAGGTTTAGGGTTTCCTATACCTGTCAGACTATCACTAAATTAAAGATAGCATGAAAAGATGGTTCTCTGGGGGAAAAAAAATTTCAGTGCTGTAGGTATAAAAGAATTTTTAAAGAAACCCAGCTATCTACATATAGAACAATTGTGTTCTTTTTAAGTATTAATCCAGTAACCTTAACAAAACACATTTAAAAAATTTTTTTGTATTTATTTATTTTCCCTTTTGTTGCCCTTTTTTATTGTTGTTGTAGTTATTGTTACTGATGTCATTGTTGGATAGGATAGAGAAATGGAGAGAGGAGGGGAAGATAGAGAGGGGGAGAGAAAGATAGACACCTGTGAAGCGACTCCCCTGCAGGTGGGGAGCTGGGGGCTCCAACCAGCATCCTTTTGCTGGTCCTTGCACTTTGCAACATGTGTGCTTAACCCGCTGTGCTACCGCCTGACCCCCCAAAAACACATTTTATATTTTCATGAAATATAATGTAATAGACACTATCAGTTGCCTATTCAGATAACCTAATCCATGTTTCTGTCCATTTCCTCCAATTTTTATCTATGGGATGATGCAGCTCTAATGCTAACCATAACAGATTGCTTTTGAGAGATCACACAAATCTCTTTTACATATATGAATATATATATATATATAGTATATTGCATTATATACATCTATGAGTATCTGTATATAGAGAGATATAGTATATGAGTACCTTGGTCCTTTCAGACTGCTATAACAGAATTCCATAGACTTAAACAACAGAAATGTAATCTTCACAGTTCAGTAGACTAGAAAGTGTATAATCACCTTCTAAAGTTTTTACTTTTAAATAACTTGACAAAGTAGGCAGATTTTCACATACAGATTTTAGGTAGACACAAAATTCAGGCTATAACAATTAGTCATATTAGCTTAACCTTTAAAATATAAAGGGGGAGGGTCAGAAGACAGCTCACTTGGGGGTGTATGCCTCGCAGTACATGTGACCCAGGATTTTTCTTCAACAATTATCACTCTCTGAAATAAATAGAATATTGTAATGTTCTATCCCTTTATTCTATTCACAACAACAGTCACATGATATTTTAAAAGTTTAAATAGTCTAGGAAAATAGCTCACCTACATAATACATATGTTTTTTCATGTGCAAGACTGAGATTCAGCCCAGCCTCCACCACACTGAAAAAAGCTTGGCTGCTGTGGCAACTTTCTTAATCTCCTCTTGTCTTTCCGTTTCACTACTAACTAACCAAAAACATCTACAGAGACAGCTGGGAATGGTGAAGCCCCTAGCAAGGGAAAAATAAATGCTAGAGGCAAGAAAAAAGATTAAGTTAGACCTTTTCCTCAAAGTATTTCATTGTCATTCTAATTGGCCCAACTTAAGCCTGTCCCATAGAAACAGCAATTAAAAATAGCATTTTTTTTTCTTGACAGCATTTTTCAACTTTGAAGCTAGTGGCACTTGGATCAGATAATTCCTTGTTGAGAATGGAAGGGTAGGCTCTTTGGTGTTATTTAGAGGTTGGTTGCTTAGCAGTGTCAGTAGACAAAATTAGGAGGAGATGTGGGCATTACAGAATTAACCTTCTAGAAGCTGATCTCTGTCTACAAATTTGGGGGTGGTGGGAAGGGTGGTAGTTGGGGCTTAGAAGAAGAAGGTGGAGCCTTAGAAATGATACATCTTCAGGACAGGACTAATAGAAGAAATAGGTAATTTAAACAGGCCAATGAAATGTTCATTCCAAGTAGAGAGGTTGGGATATCAAGAGCCAAACTTAAGTCAGGTGCCATTCTCTCCAGATGGCCTGCACTCATCCATATACATATCTTCGTTTTCCTAAAGTGTGTCATGATCATGGCCTCCCCAATTCTTTTTGGAAACCTGTCGTGACAAACCAGACATGATGGAGGAGACACTTGGGTCTCACTACCCCACAAGAGTACTCATGTCCTCCCCAGCATTTTCATTCTCTCTCCCAAGTTATGACAACTGAAATGGTCCCCAGACACTACCAGAATTTGTAGATTTAGCAATTGCTATCTGTGGAAAATGATTTACTTATAATTATTTACATAAACTATATCTTCCCAACTTTCTATTATCCTTCCAATTGTGGCTTCCTTGTTCCTAAGACATTTGTCTTTCTCATTCTGCATAGACCACTCCTCAACCTGGTATCTGTATGGCTTACTGTGTCATATTCTTCAAGTCTATAGAAAAGTCAATAGTGCATTGGAATTTCGCTAATGCTCCAGCTAAACTTTCAGTCCATACACACTAGTTCCAGACCTCTCTCTCTTTTTTTTCCTCCTAGCACTACTGTACAACAGCATATTATAAGGCATTGAAGAGGATGGCCTTCCCCAAATAGAGACAGACCGGTCTTTGGTGGAGGGTTATATGAGTAGCTGTGCTCCCCTGCTAGAACCTCCAAACAAGTTCTCAAGGTCTTGCATTTTATATATCTTTCAGTTACAAATTTTCAGTAACAAAATAAAAATCTGGGGGTGGGGGTGCGGGCAGTAGCACACTGGCTTAAGCACACATAGTGTTAAGTGCAAGGACCAGCTCAAGGATTGAGTTCCCAGCTCCCCACCTGCAGGTGGGTCACTTCACAAGTGGTGAAGCAAGTCAGCAAGTGTCTATCTTTCTCTCCCCTTATATGTCTCCCCTCCTCTCTTGATTTCTCTCTGTCCTATCCAACAACAATAATAACAACAAAATGGAAAAAGATGGCTCCAGGAGCAGTGGATTCATGGTGCGGGCAGCAATAACCTTGGAAGCAAAAAAAAAAAAAAAAAAAATATATATATATATATATATATATATGTATGTATGGGCAGTGGAACACTGGGTAAAGCACACACATTCCCATTTGCAAGGGCTGGGGACCCAGGATCTCCACTATGACAGGGAAGTTTAACAACTAGTGAGGTCATACTACAGGTGTCTTTCTATCCCCCTTTCTACCTCGCTCTCTCCTCTTAATTTCCCTATATTTCTCAGAAAGGAAAAAAAAAAAGGCAACTGAAACTGATGGCAACCCAGTAGTAACACTGGTGAGAAAGAAAGAGGAAAAGACTAGTGTCTTTTGGAATGATGAAAATGTTTTAATTTCTTGCTAGTGATCATGATGACATCACTGTATATTTATCAAAACTCACATAATTGCACACTTAAACTTTTAAATTTTGTTATATGTATACTACGTCTTAATAAAATTGATCTAAAAATGGATGAAGAAAACGTTAGGAAGAATCTGAGTCTTTAAGACCATTTTGGAATTGTTTATACAACTCACCCCAATGCCACCATAGTTTTCACATTCATCTGTTAGATGTTAGGTGTTCTTGATGTTTAAGTCACTTAGCATTGTCTTGTAGTCAATATTTCCCTGGAAGATAAAGTTTAAAGCACAAATGAATTTTAAACATTAACAGGTTTGTACTAAATAAAACTGAAAACAGAAGTACAGCTAACCTGTATTGAAAATATGCAGGGGTTTTTTAAATTCAGAAATTTATGATTCAGAGCATATTGCTGTGTGTATGTTTCAAGATGAAAACTGACAGAATATAGAAATACAAATTTTGGAACTAGTGAAAGAACACCTTCTGAACGAACATGATGAGAAACAAGAAAAAGAGAATCCAGACATGAAAACATAAAGACATGATTCATCAAAGGAAAAGGGGGAAAAAAAAGGTAAAACGAGTTTTTCAAACTGCACCATTTTGATAGATCTTACAGACTATGAAAGATTCAAAACACACACACACACACACACACACACACACACACACACACACACACTTTCTTGGCAATGTGCCAAGTTGTAGGTATGGTGTAAGTTCTGCTTTTCAAAGTACTGTGTGCAGTAAAATATTTACACTGGTTCAAAGAAAGAAAAAATAAAATAAAACCTGACCACTTAGAGATCCTACTTTAGAAGGCCATAATCATTTCAAATCAGTTAAAGTGTTAAGGATGTTGTGTAGACAGAAGATTGGGAGAATCCAATCTTTGTTTTTTAATGTGAGAAAAGGAGATCACTTCTGGAAATTTTACCTGCCAACTAAGAGCTACTTGGATTTGGTGGGTTTATTGGTTGTTGCTGATATTGCTTTGTTGTATGGTGGTGCTGGGGGCTTGTATATGTGTGATTTCACTGCTACAGGACTGAGTTTCATTTCTAAAATTTCAGACAGACAGAGAGGGATGAGGAATCAGTAGAATACACACATTACCTTGTGAAAGGACCAGGGTTCAAGTCCCTGGTTCTTATCTAAGAGAGGAAGCTTCGTAAGTGATGGAGAAATGCTGCAGTGTCATCTCTATCTCTCCCTCTCTCTTTTCCTTTATATCTTTCTCTGTCTCTCACACTTTATTGAAAAGAAACTAAAAGGAGGCTATGTGGTAGTGCACCTGGTTGAGTGAATATGTTACAACGTGTAAGGACCAAGGTCCAAGCCCCTGGTTCCCATCTGCAGGGGGAAAGCTTTGCAAGTAGTGAAGCAGGGATGTAGGTGTCTCTTTGGCTTTCTTCCTTGCTATCTTCTCCATACATCTTGATTTTTTTCTGCCTATATCCAATAAATAAATAAAATATTAAAAAAGAAAGGAAGGAAGGTAGGAGGGAGGAAAGAAGAGAGAGAGAGAGAAGAAAGAGGGGCTGAGTGGTGGCACGCATGGCTGAGCACATATGCTATAATGCACAAGGATCTCCAGTCCCCACATGCAAGGGAAAAGCTTCACAAACAGTTAGGCAGGTGTGCACGCATGTCTCTGTCTCTCCCTCTCTATCTTGCCCTCTCAAAATCTCTGTATCAGAATGAATGAATGAGTGAATAAATAAATAAATAAATAAAATAAATTTAAAGAAAGAGAAAGCAAGGAAGAAATGGAGGAGACAGATAAAAAGGAAGGGAGGGGGAGTTGGGCGGTAGTGTAGCGGGTTAAGTGCACGCAGCAGGAAGCACAAGGACCTGCTTAAGGATCCCGGTTCCAGCTCCCCCCTTGCTCTCCACCTGCAGGGGAGTCACTTCGTAGTGACTTCGTAGTCACTTCTTTGCCTTCCCCTCCTCTTTCCATTTCTCTCTGTCCTATCCAACAATGACAACATCAACAACAATAATAACTACAACAACAATAAAACAACAAGGGCAACAAAAGTGAATATAAATTAAAAAAAAAAAAGAAAAAGGGAGGGAGGGAGACCACAATATCTGCTCTGAGCCCACACACTCCTGTGCGGTGCTGAGACTTGAACCTAGGCTGCATGCATTGCAAGGCATACATCCTTCCAGATGAACTATCTTCTGACCCAATAATTAGTTTTTGTTTCATAAGTAAGAGAACATAAAAATAACTGTTAGATAAAAGAAATTTCAGATCTGTCAGATGACAACCAGACCAGATATCTATGTTTTCTGTTCTTCACCTGTAAGACTTTTTAAAATTATGAATTATCGTGTCGAAAAGATGTAAGTTTCAATAGCTCATAAAAATGAAAGTCAATGGGGACTGGGTGGTGGCACAATAAGTTGAGTACATATGTTACCAAGCACAAGGACCTGAGTTCTAGCCCTTGGTCCCCACTTACAGGAAGGAAACTTCAAGAGCAGTGAAGCAGAGCTTCTAGTGTCTCTCTTTCTCTTTCCCTCTCTATTTCTCCTCCTCTCAATTTCTCTCTGTCATATAAAATAAAATAATTGAAATAAAGATTTTAAATAAATAATAGATATCTTGTTTTTTTTAAGAGAGATTCAAAAGATACAAAGAAATAAAATGTCATCTGTTAGTATATCAACAGGTTCCAGAAAATATTTTCCAGAGATATTAATTAGCAGAGTCCTGCTACCAAACATCTGGATATAAATATAGATAAGCTATCTTTCAAATAATCTAGTGTGGTAAAACAATATTGGATAGGCAGAAGTATCATTAGCACTTCCCTGCCCATTTCCCAATATAAGTACCATACAGTTTAATTAATCTTGATTATATTCATACTTTACATTTCATTATTCACAGTTAACATTACTGAAAAGACAAACAAACAAACAAAAAACATGAACTAGAAAAAGCGGGAAGAGAAGCTGAGAAAAGTTTCATTGTGGGAATCAGGTGGTAGCACAGCTAGTTAAGTGCACATGGCGAGAAGTACAAGGACCAGCATAAAGATCCTGGTTAGAGCCTTTGGCTCCCCACCTGCAGGAGGGTCACTTCACAAGTGGTGAAGCAGGTCTGCAGGTGTCTATCTTTCTCTCCCCATATCTACCTTCCCCTCCTCTCTCCATTTCTCTCTGTCCTATCCAACAATGATGACATCAATAACAACAGTAATAACTACAAAACAATAAAAAAAACAAGGGCAACAAAAGGGAAAAATATATATAGAAGAGTTTCCTTGTGTTTCATGTAAGTCTGTAGCACTGCCCTCATTCAGTTTTATTTCCTAGACCCTATTTGGCCTTCAGCTCAAATTGTCTGAGATGAAATAATGAGTGCCATTAAATGTTTGATAAGGAACTTGAATTTGACATTGTAGAACTGTGCTGTATAACCCAGCAGCCAAAAATCACTCATGACCATTTACATTTAAAATTTTATTGAAATTAAGCCCAATTAAAAATTCAGTACCTCATGTCATGAGCCAGTGTTTCAAGTGCCCAGTAATTACATATATCTATGGTTACCCTGTTGGACAGAAAAGATTATTGACTATTTCCATCATCCTAGAAACTTATTTCTACTTAAGAGTTTTACTACAGACAATGAAAAACCACTGGGAGCTTGAGCAGACTTGTAGCTATCATGCTCATGTATGGTAGTTACATAAAACACAAGATATATATGTACATGTAAATATATGAAAGCTCTATTCAGTGAATTTCACAGTGAAAATATTCAGTGTAGTAATTTTATAACAGATTTAATTAATTTCATATATATTTTCAGTATTTGAAGTATATAAGTTTACACCCATTTTATTATAGGAGCATAGAAAAATAGGGGGACAGATATTCTGATACTGATGACATTGATTTATTTCAGAATGTGACGTGAGAAGAGTGAGAATAAATTATTTTTTTATGTTAGACTTCCAAAATATTTTAAATTTGACAACAAAGCAAAACCCATGGGGGCCAGGCAGTGGTGCATCTGGTTAAGCACACACATCACAGTGTTCAGTGAACCAGGTTCAAACCCCTGCTCCCCACCTGCAGGGGGAAAGCTTCACAAGTGGTGAAACAGGGCTGCAGGTGTCTTTCTGTCTCTCTCCCTCTCTGTCTCCCCCTTCCCTCTCAATTTCTTTGTCTCTATCTAATAATAAATAAATAAAACATAAAAATAAAAAATGCATGTTGTTCTATAAAATGAAATTACTTATTTACCCTCTGTCTTATCACATCAATTTTTTCTAACTTCTTAACAGAATATTCTTAGATGTATTTTTAGAATGTAGATATCTTACATCGCTTAAAGGGACATGTATGCTTTTTTCAGTACAGGGAGTCCAAAACGTTTTTATACTAAACATACTATCTTTTCTTGGTGGAAAGTGAAATAAAGCATCGATTATATTCTGCTTTCTGTTTACAAACAACATTATTTGAGAAAAAAATCACATAATCAGGACCATTTCAGGAAGCAATTGGATAGAATTAATGATATATTTTGTTGGTCTCAGTTCTGGAAGGACTATGCTTAATTTAACTGTCTCAGACATATAAGAGAAAATTATTTAGGGATGCTTAAAAGATATTTATAACTACTCTTATGAAGTCATTCTAATGATTAACAGTCATAACTAGTATTGGGAAGCTTTTCCTTCCAAGATTATTCTCTAATAGTACATTTCAAAAGAACAACTTAATTTTGAGGATTGTATTTAACAAAGTAATCATGATTACTATCCATGCATTAGTGTGATATATATGGCTGGGTTTTACCTGATGTCATTTGAGCTCACCTACCTCATAGAGCTTTTCCTCTTCTTCATCTTCAAAAGCCCTGTTTCCTACAAGTGAAATTTGTAATGCTGAATAGATTTGATAGAGGTGATGAACATTCAAATGCTAGTATAATGGAGTGAATTAACAGGGTGAAGTATTCATAGCATAGTTATTCATTTCATAGGGGTACTCAATCAACTATGAAATTCAAATGTTTTTAGAGTCATGAAATATTCCTATGTTGCAATATGGACAGTCTATTATTATTTTTCTTTTCTATCTTTTTTATTTATAAAATGGAAATATTGACAAGACTATAGGATAAGAGGGGTACATTTCTACACGACGCCCACTCCCAGAGCTCCATATCCAATCCCTTCCCTTGATAGCTTTCCTATTCTTTATCCCCCTGGGAGTATGGATCCAGGATCATTGTAGGGTACAGAGGTGGAAGGTCTGGCTTCTGTAATTGCTTCTCAGCTGAACATGGGCATTGACAGGTTGATCCATACTCACAGCTTTGGACAGTCTATTATACCATACTTCATGTTAACTGGATATTTCTTAGATTTTAATATGCATAATAATTTCCTGGAATGCACTTCCTATTCATAACAAGCATAGACTCATAAATAGACATTAGTAAAGGCTTTCAATCAAGATTACTGTATCCTGATAGACTGTCATTCAGACTAGATGGAAGCATAAAAACCTTCTCAGACAAACAACAGTTGAAGGGATCAACTATCACCAAGCCTGCCCTGAAAGAAGTTCTGAAAGGTCTCCTATAAACAATCAGATCACCATAAACATGCCATATATCAGAACACTCTAAAAACTACAATAATGGCATTAAAATATATTAAATCTATAATATCAATAAATGTCAATGGCCTGAATTCACCTATTAAAAGGCACAGAGTAGGAAGATGGATCAGAAAACACAACCCGACCATATGTTGTCTGCAGGAATCCCACCTAATTCAACAAGACAAACACAGACTCAAAGTGAAAGTATAGAAAACTACCATACAAGCCAATGGACCACAAACAAAAAGGGCAGGAACAACTATGCTCATATCTGACATGATAGACCTTAAAATAAATAAAATTTAAAAAAGATAGGGATGGAAATTACTTAGTGCTCAGAGGATCAATCAATCAAGAGAACTTAATGATTACCAACATCTGTACACCCAAAGAGAGGCCATCTAAATATATCAACCATGTACTGAAAGAGCTAAAGCAAGATATTAACAGCAACACAGTAATAGTAGGGGACTTTAACACCCTATTCTCTCAACTTGACAGATCATCCAGGCAGAAAATCAATAAAGAAACAAAGGAGCTAAATGAAGAGATAGATAAACTAGAACTATTGGACATTTCAGAGTAAAAATGGTGATTTCACCATTCTCAGCCCGTCTTGGATGAAGCTTGAAGTAATCACGTTAAGTGAAATAAGTCAGAAAAAGAAAGATGAATATAGGATGATCTCATTCATAGGAAGAAGTTGAAAAACAAGATCAGAAGAGAAAACACTAAGCAGAACTTTGACGGAAATTGGTATATTGCACCAAAGTAAAAAATTCTTGGGGTGAGTGGGTAGGTAGGTGGGTGGGGTGAGTTCAGGTCCTGGAACAGGATGGCAGAGGACCCAGTGGGGGTTGTATGATTGTGTGGAACAATGAGAAATGCTATGCATGTACAAACTATTGTATTTATTGTTGACTATAAAACATTAATCCCCCAATAAAGAAATTTTAAAAAGGAAAAAAAAAAAGAGAAGAAAAAAATTCATTAGAAACTTCTGAAAAAAAATAGAAGTGGTACTTTTATTTCCCTGTTGTCAAATTCCAACTTTAATGCCCTCCATAGTATTTCCAAAGAGGGGAAATTCTACTACCCTAGCACCAGAAAATAAAGATGAAAACTGGCCAAATGCAACAAGCTTTGAAGCATTCAGTTAAAAGTGATACGAGCAGAATTGTATTAAAAATAGGTATGGAATACCAATATCAAATATTCTGTAATTGAAAAGCAGTATGACCATAATGTTAGAGGAGAAACATTGATCAATTAATATCCCCACCTTTGAAATTTTAAGATATTAGCATTCAAGGTGGAATCTGGAATTGTATAATTAGGAGGACAACCTTATTAATATATGCCCAAACATTCAGATCTTGTCATTACCATCCATAGTAAGGCCCATAGAGCAATTAGTTGGCAGTATTGTAACTTGTCCCCACACCAAGAAAGAATAACTTATTTATAATAGCACCTTGTGTATACTTGTTCAGTAAATTTTTGAGTGAATAAATGAAAACCTACCTTAAGTACAGATAGGGGAGTGTGAAATAAAAATGAGAGGTAATGCTCATGATATAAAAATAAGACAAATTAATGGATTGTAAAGGAAAAAAATTGGTAAGAAATCACTATGAACAAGTTAGAAACACCATTAACACCCATTCACATATGCAAATGCTACTTGAATTTTACTCTAGATATAGGCTATCTATCACAAAAGATATATTTTTTTGTCTTCTTAAAATATAGAGTCTTTTTGAGACAACAGACAATAACAAAACACTGAGAAAATGTATAGAAGAAGTAATAGGAGGATCAAATACCAGATGGCAGGCAAACTCACAGAAAAACTTTGAGGGTTGACACTTAAAATAAGACTTGATGGAAGAGAGTGTTTAGGAGGCATGAGGGAAGGAAATATGCAAAGGTCCTATGACAGGAATGCAGTTGGTGTTTGCTTTCTTCTTCACTGCCAGGAGCCCCACTCTGGGCTCCCTTTTCTAAATAGAGACAGAGTCAAAAACAGAGAGAGGGAACGATATCACAGCACTGAAGTTTCCTCAAATTAGGGAACCCGGGCTTGAACCTGGATTGCACACATTGCACAGCAATTCAACTATCCAGGTAAGCTATTTTGCCAGCCTGGGACTTGGTTTGTTTAAAGCTCCAAAAGAAGAGTGGTGAGATATGGTAGCAGCAGATAAGGTGGGAGCAGTATGGATAAATTAGATAATGTTGAAGTTTCTGAATTTAAAATTGTATTTTTTTCCTATGTGAATGATAAGCCACTCTAGAATTTAAACAAAGGACAGGATGCTGTCTATAGTTTCAGACTGCAATAGTTACTAAATAATCATTCTCTAAGGTATACATAGTAAGAGATGAAGGTAGTTATTAAAATTTGTAAACTCTTACTTGGAGTCCTTAGCCAGTTTTCAGAAATGATTTATAATCTCTATTCACATTGAGTGGGAGCTTGAAATTCTTTCATCTACCTCCTCCTCCTCCTCTTCCTTTTTAATAAAAAGGGACAGAGAGGAAGAGGGAGACACATACAGAAAAGAGACTTCACAGCACTGTGCCTTGATCCACAGAGCTACCTTGGTTATGTTCAATGTATATCCACATGGTGCTGGATCTTGAACCTGGATGTTATCTGTGGTAAATCACTTGTCTCTTGAATTATATTATTACTATGATAGAGGAAAAACTTACTCCAAAAACCTACAGTTAGGGAAGACGCAAGACTTGCACTATTATATTGTAACCTGTGCATTCAGCCAGGTGCACCATCCCCCCTTGCACTATTATATTGTAACTTTCTCCATTTATCATTTGATATAGTCAAGATAGATACAATAAAGTATCAAATCAGAAGAGAATGATGAATATGGGATGATCCTATTCGTAGACAGAAGTTCAAAAATAAGAACAGAAGGGAAAATACAAAGCAGAAATTGAACTGGATTTGGTGTACTGCACCAAAGTAAAGGACTCTGGGGTGTGGGAGGGACAATGTTCAGGTCCTGAAACATGATGACAGAGGAGGACCAAGGTGGGGAGTTAAAGTGTTCTGTAGAAAACTGAGAAATTTTATGTATATACCAACTATTATATATTTTACTGTTGATTGTAAACTATTAATCCCCCAATAAAGAAAAGAAAAGAAGGAAAGAAGGAAGGAAGGAAGGAAGGAAGGAAGGAAGGAAGGAAGGAAGGAAAGAAAAAAGGAAGGAAGGAAGGGTAGCAGGTTAACAGAAACCATATTCATTTCTGTTTGCCTAGGGAATCATCAAGAGCCCTTTAAGGGTAAACCAAACTGAGAAAGTGTTTCTTATAGAGAGGTTGAGAGACAGAGAGTAATACAGGAGTAACTGGGGGTAGGGGGAGAGGACAAGATAAACAGAAAAGAGAAGATACCTGCAGTACTACTTCATCACTCAGGAAGCTTCCCCATCCTGTAGGTAAAAGATAGGCCTTACCCAGGTCCTTGCATGTGGTAATGTGCTCTACAGGGTGCACCCACCATCCAGTTCTTAAATGGAGAACATGTACTAAACTTAAAGGAAAAACTCATGGTCTGGGAGGTGGTGCAGTGATAAAGCTTTGGACTCTCAAGCATGAGTTCCCAAGTTTGATCCCCCCACAACACATGTTCCAGAGTGATGTCTGGTTCTTTCTCTCTCCTTCTGTCTTTCTCATAATTAAATAAAATCTTAAAAGAAAAACTCTCTAATTTAAACTTCATTGCCTTTGAAAAGTCTAAACTACATTTTTTCCTGAAATAAAACTGCAGTAAACAGAAAATTATTTTTTATTTATAATAAATTTCACTAAAATTAAACTGTCTCATAAACTAAAGACAGTATTTCCTTTTTTCTTTTTTTCTTAGTTTTTATTGGTAGTTTACAAAATAACAGGAGTACAACTCCACACAGTTCCCACCATCAGAGATCTGGATCCCCCATCCGTTCACTGGCAGCTACACTAGTTCTCCCAAAGTTGCAGATATGGATTAACTATTATTTTTACAACTATCTGTTTATATATATTTTTTCTTCTTTCTTTTTTTTTTTCTTTTTTTTGTCCCATCTTCTCTTCCTTTCCAAGTCACACATACACCTATGATTATAATCACAGGTCACAAGTCCCTCCCTTTTTCCTCCTCCTCTATCTCTCTCCAGTTCTGATGGAGTTAGAGTTCAGAGCCTTCTGGTCATCTTCCCCTATCATTTCTCCTCCTTCAGGAGTATGGATCACTATTATTTTTGGAGTGCAGAAGGTGGGCTTTCTCGTTTCTGTAATTGCTTCTCTGCTGAGCGTGGGCATTGGCAGGTCCATCTATACGCCCAGCCTGTTTCCATCTTTTCCTAGAGGGATAGATCTCTGGGGAGGTGGGGTTCCAGGGTACATTGGTGAGGTCCTTTACTCAGGAAAGTTAGGATGGAATCATGATAGCATCTGCAACTTGGTAGCTGAAAAACAGATACAAAGTGGGATAAAATGACTAATGAATAGGAAACAAAAAGTAGGAATAGAACAAATAGTGATCTTAGGGTGGAAAGAAGTTAGGAATAAAGACAGTATTTCCTTCCTTGCTTTCTGCCTCAGAGCACTGATCAGCTCTAGTACATGGTGGTGCTGGGTACTGAGCCTGGGGTCTTTGGTGACATAAGCATGAAAGTCATTTTGCATAACCATTATGCTATCTCCCCAATGGCAGTATAATTTATTACAGTTATTTAATTAATTACAATATAGTTTTGAATTAATGCAAACTTACTCAAAGGTTATCAATCCTAAAAAATAAAATGTTAATATGGTTATATTTCATCTAGCATGCTGCAAGGAATCAATTTCCTTGACTTTTCCAACTTCTACAAGCTACCATATTACTTGTGGCCTCATTCTCCCCCCCCCCACCTCCCCACAGCATTAATGGGAATCTACTGCTCTTGGCAGCCATTTTTACCTTTTTTTTTTTCTCCCTTCCTATTTGACAGGATAGACAGAAATTCAGAGAGGAGGAGAGATAGAGAGGGAGAAAGATAACACCTGCAGACCTGCTTCACTGATGTTGAAGCAGACCCTCTGTAGGGAGTGGGGCCTTGAACCTGGATCCTTGCATGGTGCTATGGGTGCTTAACTGGGTGCAGCATTTCCTGGCCCCCTCATGTTCCATCTCCAAACCTCTTCCTCCCTTAATGTACTATTTTCTCAATCTCGCACTTTACTAGTATAGTAATCCTGGTAATTCCATTGAATTTACCCAGGTAATCTAGGATGATCTTTCCATCTCAAGATCTTTAACATAATCACCTCTGTCATGTTCAGGATATTTGGTTTCCAGGAACTAGAATATAGACTTATTTGAGGGGTGGTTATTTTTCCAGTGACCACTCTAGAAAAAAAGAAACTTGAACTAAAAAGAAACAATAAATTCTACATTATAAACTTAAAATTGATTTTTATTTATTGAGACATACTAAAACATAGACTTTCCCAAAAACTATATACAATGTGAAAGAGATAAAGTGCAAAAATACATCAATAGTAATACAATAATAGTGGGAGACTTCAATACCCCACTCTCACACTTAGACAGATCAACAAAGCAGAGAACCAATAAAGATACAAGAGAATTGAATGAAGAGCTCGACAGACTAGACCTCTTGGGTATTTTCAGACTCCTCCACCCCAAAAAACTGGAATACACCTTCTTTGCAAATCCACATAACACATACTCAAGGATAGAACACATGTTAGGCCACAAAGACAGCATCAATAAATTAAAGAGCATTGAAATCATCCAAAGTATCTTATCAGACCACAGTGGAGTAAAACTAACATTTAACAACAAACAGAAAATTATTAAAAGACACAGAATTTGGAAACTAAACAACATACTCCTTAAGAACCAGTGGGTCAGAGACTCACTCCAGCAGGAAATTCAAATGTTCCTGGAAACTAATGAAAATGAAGACACAACCTATCAAAACATCTGGGACACAGCTAAAGCAGTACTGAGAGGGAAACTTATTGCCATACAATCACATATTAAACACCAAGAAGAAGCTCAAATGAACGACCTTACTGCACACCTCAAGGACTTAGAGGAAGAGGAACAAAGGAACCCTAAAGCAACTAGAAGGACAGAAATCACTAAAGTTTGAGCAGAAATAAACAACATCGAAAATAAAAGAACCATACAAAAGATCAATGAAGCCAAATGTTGGTTCTTTGAAAGATTAAACAAAATTGACAAACCCCTAGCCAGACTCAGCAAACAAAAAAGAGAAAAGACTCAAATTAATAGAATTATAAACGATGGAGGAGATATCACAACTGACACCACAGAAATCAAGAGAATCCTGCAAAACTTCTATAAAGAACTATGTGCCACCAAGCTAGAGAATCTGGAAGAAATGGAACAATTCCCAGAAACATATGCCTTTCCAAAACTGAACCAAGAAGAACTACAAAATCTAAATGCACCAATCACAGACAAAGAAATTGAAACCGTTATTAAGAATCTCCCCAGCAACAAAAGCCCTGGACCACATCACTTCACAAACGAATTCTACAAAACTTTCAGGAAACAGTTAATACCCATACTTCTTAAGCTATTCCATAAGATTGAAGAAACAGGAATACTCCCTTCCACCTTCTATGAAGCCAACATCACCCTGATACCAAAAGCTGATAGGGACAGAACAAAAAAGGAAAACTACAGACCAATATCTCTGATGAACATTGATGCCAAAATATTAAACAAGATCTTGGCCAACCGGATACAGCAACATATCAAAAAGATTGTTCATCACGACCAAGTGGGATTCATCCCAGGAATGCAAGGCTGGTTCAACATCCGTAAGTCAATCAATGTCATTCACCACATCAATAAAAGCCAAGCCAAAAACCACATGATTATCTCAATAGATGCAGAGAAAGCCTTTGACAAAATCCAACACCCATTCATGCTCAAAACTCTACAAAAAATGGGAATAGATGGGAAATTCCTCAAGATAGTGGAGTCTATATATAGCAAACCTACAGCCAACATCACACTCAATGGACAGAAGCTGAAAGCATTCCCCCTCAGATCGGGGACTAGACAGGGCTGTCCACTGTCACCGTTACTCTTCAGCATAGTATTGGAAGTTCTTGCCATAGCAATCAGGCAAGAGAAAGGAATCAAAGGAATACAGATTGGAAGGGAAGAAGTCAAGCTCTCAGTATTTGCAGATGATATGATAGTATACATAGAAAGACCTAAAGAATCCAGCAGAAAATTACTGGAAGTTATTAGGCAATATAGCAAGGTATCAGGCTACAAAATCAATGTACAAAAATCAGTGGCATTTATGCAAACACTAAATCTGAAGAAGAAGACATCCAGAAATCACTCCCCTTTACTGTTTCAGCAAAATCAAATACCTAGGAATAAAGTTGACCAAAGAATTGAAAGACTTGTATGCTGAAAACTATGAGTCGCTACTCAAGGAAATAGAAACTGATACCAAGAAATGGAAAGATATCCCATGCTCATGGATTGGAAGAATAAATATCATCAAAATGAATATTCTACCCAGAGCCATATATAAATTTAATGCAATACCCATCAAAGTTCCACCAAGCTTCTTTAAGAGAATAGAACAAACACTACAATCATTTATCTGGAACCTGAAAACACCTAGAGTTGCCAAAACAATCTTGAGGAAAAGAAACAGAAATGGAGGCATCACACTCCCAGACCTTAAACTATATTATAAAGCCATCATCATCAAAACAGCATGGTACTGGAACAAAAATAGGCATACAGACTAGTGGAACAGAATTGAAAGCCCAGAAATAAATCCCAACACCTCTGGTATCTAATTTTTGATAAGGGGGCCCAAAGGATTAAATGGAAAAAGAGAATAAATGGTGCTGGGAAAACTGGGTTGTAACATGCAGAAGAATGAAATTGAACCACTTTATCTCACCAGAAACAAAAATCAACTCCAAATGGATCAAAGACCTAGATGTCAGACCAGAAACAATCAAATACTTAGAGGAAAACATTGGTAAAACACTTTCCCACCTACACCTCAAGGACATCTTTGATGAATCAAACCCAATTGCAAGAAAGACTAAAGCAGAAACAAACCAATGGGACTACATCAAATTGAAAAGCTTCTGCACATCCAAAGAAACTATTACACACACAAAGAGACCCCTCACAGAATGGGAGAAGATCTTCACATGCCATACATCAGACAAGAAACTAATCACCAAAATATATAAAGAGCTCAGCAAACTTAGCACCAAAAAAGCAAATGACCCCATCCAAAAATGGGCAGAGGATATGAACAAAACATTCACCTCAGAGGAGATCCAAAAGGCTAACAGACATATGAAAAACTGCTCTAGGTCACTGATTGTCAGAGAAATGCAAATTAAGACAACACTAAGATACCACCTCACTCCTGTAAGAATGGCATACATCAAAAAGGACAGCAGTAACAAATGCTGGAGAGGTTGTGGGGACAGAGGAACCCTTTTACATTGCTTGTGGGAATGTAAATTGGTACAGCCTCTGTGGAGAGCAGTCTGGAAAACTCTCAGAAGGCTAGACATGGACCTTCCATATGATCCAGTAATTCCTCTCCTGGGGTTGTACCCCAAGGACTCCATAACACCCAACCAAAAAGAGGTGTGTACTCCTATGTTCATAGCAGCACAATTCATAATAGCTAAAACCTGGAAGCAACCCAGGTGCCCAACAACAGATGAGTGGCTGAGAAAGCGGTGGTATATATACACAATGGAATACTGTGCAGCTATCAAGAGCAATGAACCCACCTTCTCTGACTCATCTTGGACAGAGCTAGAAGGTATTATGTTAAGTGAACTAAGTCAAAAAGATAAAGATGAGTATGGGATGATCCCACTCATCAACAGAAGTTGAGTAAGAAGATGTGAAAGGGAAACTAAAAGCAGGACCTGATCAAATTGTAAGTAGGGCATCAAAGTAAAAACCCTGTGGTGAGGGGTAGACATGCAGCTTCCTGGGCCACTGGGGGGTGGGAGTGGGTGGGAGGGATGGGTCACAGTCTTTTGGTGGTGGGAATGGTGTTTATGTACACTCCTAGTAAAATGCAGTCATATAAATCAGTAGTTAATTAATATGAGAGGGGGAAAATTAATTGTATGTCTCAAAGTTTCTCAAAACACAAACTAAATCTTTTTAATATCTAGGCTGTGTATTTGATATGCAGACTCTCTCAAAAGCCTAGACCAAGTAGCTTAGAAGCATCCAATAGCACAGCTATATACAAGATACTGGGTACTGTACAGCAAACCATAACAGAAGGACTTTTCAAAGTTAACCCAATTACCAATTAATGTAATGATAACATTAACTATCGATTGTCTTTTTGAACCCTAAGATAGCAGGAACCTCACATCTCCACTATAGAGCCCCTACTTCCCCCAGTTTGGAACCCTTGGATAGGGCCCACTTTCCCGTATGTCTCTCCCAATCCATACCAAATAATATTGCACCCGCCGATCACAACCTAACCAACGCAACGATTGCCACCTCAACATGCTTCACCTCAGACTGTTTCCAGAGACTTCACGTGTGGAATGACAACCCTTCAGCTTCATTACTCGGGTGAGACCTTTCCTTTCATAGTATACTCTAATTCCATCTCAGGTGGTTCACTTTCTAACAAAGTCCCATAACCTAGATATACACCAGTTTCTGTGAGAGAGAGCATATGTTCACACGTATCCGTAAACTATTGCAAAATATACACCTGAAAGCAGAAGTACACTAGAGTTTGCAGTGAGTACCTCTCTAACACTTCCTCTCCACTATTCCAAGGTTTGGGCCCATGATTGCTCAACAATTTGTTTGGCCTCATATGTTAACTCTCTTTTCAATCACCAGGTTCCAGATGCCACCAGGATGCTGGCCAGGCTTCCCTGGATTGAAGACCCCACCAATGTGTCCTGGAGCTCAGCTTCCCCAGAGACCCACCCTACTAGTGAAAGAGAGAGGCAGACTGGGAGTATGGACCGACCAGTCAACGCGCATGTTCAGCGGGGAAGCAATTACAGAAGCCAGACCTTCTACCTTCTGCAACCCTCAATGAGCCTGGGTCCATGCTCCCAGAGGGATAGAGAATGGGAAAGCTATCAGGGGAGGAGGTGGGTTATGGAGATTGGGTGGTGGGAATTGTGTGGAGTTGTACCCCTCCTACCTTATGGCTTTGTTAATTAATCCTTTCTTAAATAAAAATAAAAAAAATTTAAAAAGAAAGAGATAAAGTGAAGTTGGATGTTGAATGGGGTAAAAGGCCACTGGAGAAACTGAACGCAAAATTAACAAAAGACCATTTAAAATTAATAAAGTCATTCTTGGTGGGGTGATTATGAGAAAACAATGAAGGAAGTTAAAAGGTAAAAAAAGAATGCAAAGTAATTATACTATCTACTGCTTCATTCAAAGTTATTTGTATTATAATGTTTTCAATTCTTACCTTTTAGTCTTTGCAGTTTTTATGTCTGAGCAGAAACACAGAAATCAGAAGTGATACAGACAGAAGCAGCCATGTGCAGTGACAGCCATGAAAACACAAGTCCCTAAACTCCATAGAATTTTTATGAAAGGGTCTTCAGTTTGTTTTGCCTAGATCTTGAAAACTGGGAAGCAGCTGCTTATCATTTGGACTGAACATGAACTGTGGATATAACAGCCACTATATAATTAATATAAATACTAATGATCTAAAATCTAAGTAATCAGTTAGAATATGATTTCAAAACTATATTTAAAAATTTTCCTTATGTATATGTACAATTCAACTTCAAAGTTTTTTTTGATGATTGGCTACTCCTGCCAATCATCATGATAAGAGATGAAATTGAGAATCATACTTTTGTCTCATCTAAGGAAAAAAAAGACATTCAGTATTTCTAATCTCAGTTCTCTTTGTTGCACTTTCCTTATAAGTGTTCCTTATAATCCACTAGCTTTTGCTTCTGAATTATCTTGCTTAATCTATGTCTGCTCAACTTCCGAGTACAGTAAAGGCACTGACCAGATTTTATTCTATCTAGTCCCAAGACTTTAACTGTAATTTATGTGCTATGAATCCCAAAGTTTATATTCTTAGTCATTCTAGTTACCCATTAGAGTCACAAATACTCCAAATTTTGCAGAATAAAACAACAGTTTTGATATCATGCTCACATATCATGTTCATAGGGAACATGGCAAGGACAGAGATGGGTTAATCCTGCAGAAATGATTTGTAAGTAGAGGTTGACTCACAGTCTGAGGACTAGAATCATCTGAAGGTTTGATCATTCATATATTTGGACTAAAAGCCATAGACCAATGAACGTCTTGGCTTTCTGTCAGCCTCCAGGTAATGAGGCTTTTTACACAGTAAGTCAGGGCAGTAAAGTATTCAAGAAAAGCTGGACTTGCATTTCCCTATCTTAGTTAACATCATAACTCAGCGGCATTCTTTTACTTCATATTTATTGCAAAATAGTCGCTAGTCTACTGATACTTAAGGAAGAAATACACAGATCCACTACATTCCGTAGGTGAAGCAGATTGTTGCTACTATTTTCGAAAGGTGTAGTCTGGGAGTTGGGCGGTAGCACAGTGGGATAAGCACACAGAGGACGAAGTGCAAGGACCAGCTTAAGGATCCCGGTTCGAGCCATCGGCTCCCCACCTGTGGGGGAGTCACTTCACAGGTGAAAGGTATAGTCTGCAACATGACTTTTGAATTTTAAGTTTGAATATTTATTTTCCTACTTTATACTTTTCCTGAGATCTAATGGACATTTAAAATATAACCTGACCAAATAAAAACAATATTTTTTGTTTGTGACAAAGTTCAAAATTACAGCAAGTTGTAATACTGTGATTAATTTAAGATTAGTAGATATGGAGAAAGAAAATATAATGTCTATATGTATATTTATTGACTAAAAGTTATATATCAGTATTAAGCTGATGATAGCTGAAGAAGTTATTGTTCACCCTAAAATGCAGCAAAAAAATAGAACATAAAAAAGGAATAGAAGATAATTGCTATGTAGCATGTTTCCTCCCAAAGGCATAGTTTGGGGGAAGATAGGGATGTGACTTATTCATTAATTTTTAGGTACTCAATATGGTAAATATAACTGTAAATATAACACCAGGCATTCATCAGTGCTTAGAACCATAGACATTACCTTGATGCAAAGTTAAAACATATTATACCCCCCCACCCCAAACCTCAAGGTGACAAAGGACGGCATAGTATTTGCATGCTACTTTTGCACAGAAATATGAATAATTTAATCTGGTCACAAGAAAAGATTATGACTAAGAAAAGAAAATAGGCAAGATCTTATAAGTATAACAGTGATACTACCAGCTTTGGCAAAATATACATTCATTCAATGTAGAATCACTTAATTTTTTCCTTAAATGCTAGGCCTTCATAAAAGTCAAGCTTTGCCTCTGAGTTTTTGCCAAAAAGTTGGATCTATCTTAACAGTAAAATTACAGACCTGAGTCTAAGTTCAACCGAATCTGTGAGGAGAGTGATCAAAACAGAGAAGATTGGTGGAAGTGGGCTCGATAGGTAAAATACATTGAAGGTAGAAAAAATTTTGAGATGCAAGTAATGCTAATAATATCATGCTGAAGCTTTACTCCCTCCCTGCCCCCCCCCCATTTTCTTTGTAATCAGAACTAAAAGTAACCAGTTTCCTTCCATAGTGCTCTTCAGGCTTTTGAAAAAAAATCATTGAATGCACTTAGCTAGCTTTTTCTTTTTTTTTTTATTATTGTTATCTTTTCTATTTTTTATTTTTATTTTTTATTTAAGAAAGGATTAATTAACAAAACCATAGGGTAGGAGGGGTACAATTCAACACAATTCCCACCACCCAATCTCCATATCACACCCCCTCCCCTGATAGCTTTCCCATTCTCTATCCCTCTGGGAGCATGGACCCAGGGTCATGGTGGGTTGCAGAAGGTAGAAGGTCTGGCTTCTGTAATTGCTTCCCCGCTGAACATGGGCATTGACTGGTCGGTCCATATTCCCAGTCTGCCTCTCTTTTTCCCTAGTAGGGTGGGTTTCTGGGGAAGCGGAGCTCCAGGACACATTGGTGGGGTCTTCAGTCCAGGGAAGCCTGGCCGGCATCCTGATGACATCTAGAACCTGGTAACTGAAAAGAGAGTTAACATACGAAGCCAAACAAATTGTTGAGCAATCATGGGCCCAAACCTTGGAATAGTGGAGAGGAAGTGTTAGGGGGGTACTCACTGCAAACTCTAGTGTACTTCTGCTTTCAGGTATATATTTTGCAGTAGTTTACGGATACGTGTGAACATATGCTCTCTCTCACAGAAACTGGTGTATATCTAGGTTATGGGACTTTGTTAGAAAGTGAACCACCTGAGATGGAATTAGAGTATACTATGAAAGGAAAGGTCTCACCCGAGTAATGAAGCTGAAGGGTTGTCATTCCACACGTGAAGTCTCTGGACACAGTCTGAAGTGAAGCATGTTGAGGTGGCAATCGTTGCGTTGGTTAGGTTGTGATCGGTAGATGCAATATTATTTGATATGGATTGGGAGAGGCATATGGGAAAGTGGGCCCTATCCAAGGGTTCCAGGAATGGGGGAAGTAAAGGCTCTATAGTGGAGATTTGAGGTTCCTGCTGTTTTAGGGTTCAAAAAGACAATTGATAGTTAATGTTATCATCACATTAATTGGTAATTGGGTTAACTTTGAAAAGTCCTTTTGTTATGGTTTGCTGTACAGTACCCAGTATCTTGTATATAGCTGTGCTATTGGTTGCTTCTGATCTACTTGGTCTAGGCTTTTGAGAGAGTCTGCATATCAATTACACAGCCTATATATTGAAAAGATTCAGTTTGTGTTTTGAAAAACTTTGAGACATACAATTAATTTTCCCCCTCTCATATTAATTAACTACTGATTTATATGACTGCATTTTACTAGGAGTGTACATAAACACCATTCCCACTACCAAAAGACTGTGACCCATCCCTCCCACCCACTCCCACTCCCCACTGGCCCAGGAAGCTGCATGTCTACCCCTCACCACAGGGTTTTTACTTTGGTGCCCTACTTACAATTTGATCAGGTCCTGCTTTTAGTTTCCCTTTCACATCTTCTTACTCAACTTCTGTTGATGAGTGGGATCATCCCATACTCATCTTTATCTTTTTGACTTAGTTCACTTAACATAATACCTTCTAGCTCTGTCCAAGATGAGTCAGAGAAGGTGGGTTCATTGCTCTTGATAGCTGCATAGTATTCCATTGTGTATATATACCACCGCTTTCTCAGCCACTCATCTGTTGTTGGGCACCTGGGTTGCTTCCAGGTTTTAGCTATTATGAATTGTGCTGCTATGAACATAGGAGTACACACCTCTTTTTGGTTGGGTGTTATGGAGTACTTGGGGTATAACCCCAGGAGAGGAATTACTGGATCATATGGAAGGTTCATGTCTAGCCTTCTGAGAGTTTTCCAGACTGCTCTCCACAGAGGCTGTACCAATTTACATTCCCACAAGCAATGTAAAAGGGTTCCTCTGTCCCCACAACCTCTCTAGCATTTGTTGCTGCTGTCCTTTTTGATGTATGCCATTCTTACAGGAGTGAGGTGGTATCTTAGTGTTGTCTTAATTTGCATTTCTCTGACAATCAGTGACCTTGAGCAGTTTTTCATGTGTTTGTTAGCCTTTTGCCTCTCCTCTGAGGTGAATATTTTGTTCATATCCTCTGCCCATTTTTGGATGGGGTCATTTGCTTTTTTGGTGCTAAGTTTGCTGAGCTCTTTATATATTTTGGTGATTAGTTTCTTGTCTGATGTATGGCATGTGAAGATCTTCTCCCATTCTGTGAGGGCTCTCTTTGTTTGTGTAATAGTTTCTTTGGATGTGCAAAAGCTTTTCAACTTGATGTAGTCCCATTGGTTTGTTTCTGCTTTAGTCTTCCTTGCAATTGGGTTTGATTCATCAAAGATGTCCTTGAGGTGTAGGTGGGAAAGTGTTTTACCAATGTTTTCCTCTAAGTATTTGATTGTTTCTGGTCTGACATCTAGGTCTTTGATCCATTTGGAGTTGATTTTTGTTTCTGGTGAGATAAAGCGGTTCAATTTCATTCTTTTTCATGTTACAACCCAGTTTTCCCAGCACCATTTATTGAAGAGAGCCTCCATTTTCCATTTAATCCTTTGGGCCTCCTTATCAAAGATTAGATGCCCAGAGGTGTTGGGGTTTATTTCTGGGCTTTCAATTCTGTTCCACTGGTCTGTGTGCCTATTTTTGTTCCAGTACCATGCTGTTTTGATGATGATGGCTTTATAATAAAGTTTAAGGTCTGGGAGTGTGATGCCTCCATTTCTGTGTCTTTTTCTCAAGATGGTTTTGGCAACTCTAGGTGTTTTCAGGTTCCAGATAAATGATTGTAGTGTTTGTTCTATTCTCTTAAAGAAGCTTGGTGGAACTTTGATGGGTATTGCATTAAATTTATATATGGCTCTGGGTAGAATATTCATTTTGATGATATTTATTCTTCCAATCCATGAGCATGGGATATCTTTCCATTTCTTGGTATCAGTTTCTATCTCCTTGAGTAGTGACTCATAGTTTTCAGTATATAAGTCTTTCAATTCTTTGGTCAACTTTATTCCTAGGTATTTGATTGATTTTGCTGAAACAGTAAAGGGGAGTGATGTCTGGATGTCTTCTTCATCAGATTTAGTGTTTGCATAAAGAAATGCCACTGATTTTTGTACATTGATTTTGTAGCCTGATACCTTGCTATATTGCCTAATAACTTCCAGTAGTTTTCTGCTCAATTCTTTAGATTTTTCTATGTATACTATCATATCATCTGCAAATACTGAGAGCTTGACTTCTTCCCTTCCAATCTGTATTCCTTTGATTCCTTTCTCTTGCTTGATTGCTATGGCAAGAACTTCCAATACTATGTTGAAGGGTAATGGTGACAGTGGACAGCCCTGTCTAGTCCCCGATCTGAGGGGGAATGCTTTCAGCTTCTGTCCATTGAGTATGATGTTGGCTGTAGGTTTGCTATATATGGACTCCACTATCTTGAGGAATTTCCCATCTATTTCCATTTTTTTAATAATTTATTTCTTTATTGGGGAATTAATGTTTTACATTCAACAGTAAATACAATAGTTTGTACATGCATAACATCCCCCAGATACCCATTTAACAATACAACCCCCACTATGTCATTCATCATATTTCATGGACCTGTATTCTCCCCACCCACCCACACACCCACCCCAGAGTCTTTTACTTTGGTGTAATACTCCAATTCCATTTCAGGTTCGACTTGTGTTTTCTTTTCTAATCTTGTTTTTCAACTTCGGCCTGAGAGTGAGATCATCCCATATTCATCCTTCTGTTTCTGACTTATTTCACTCAACATGATTTTTTCAAGGTCCATCCAAGATAGGCTGAAAACGGTGAAGTCACCATTTTTTACAGCTGAGTAGTATTCCATTGTGTATATAGACCACAACTTGCTCAGCCACTCATCTGTTGTTGGACACCTGGGTTGCTTCCAGGTTTTGGCTATTACAAATTGTGCTTCCAAGAACATATGTGTACACAAATCTTTTTGGATGGATGTGTTGGGTTCCTTAGGATATATCCCCAGGAGGGGAATTGCAGGGTCATAGGGTAGGTCCATTTCTAGCCTTCTGAGAGTTCTCCAGACTATTCTCCACAGAGGCTGGACCAATTGACATTCCCACAGCAGTGCAGGAGGGTTCCTTTGACCCCACACCCTTTCCAGCATTTGCTGCTGTTACCTTTTCTGATGTATGACATTCTCACAGGAGTGAAGTGATATCTCATTGTTGTCTTGATTTGCATTTCTCTGACAATCAGAGACTTGGAGCAGTTTTTCATGTGTTTCTCGGCCTTTTGGATCTCTTCTGTGGTGAATATTCTGTCCAAGTCCTCCCCCCATTTTTGGGTGGGGTTATTTGTTGTCTTGTTGTTGAGTCTGGCAAGCTCTTTATATATGTTGGTTATTAACCTCTTAACTGATGTATGGCATGTAAAGATCTTCTCCCATTCTGTGAGGGGTCTCTTGGTTTGGGTAGTGGTTTCTTTTGCTGTGAAGAAGCTTTTTAATTTGATGTAGTCCTATAGGTTTATACTTGCCTTAGTCTTCCTTGTAATTGGATTCGTTTCATTGAAAATGTCTTTAAAATTTATGCGGAAAAAAGTTCTGCCAATATTTTCCTCTAAGTATCTGATAGTTTCTGGTCTAACATCCAAGTCCTTGATCCACTTGGAATTTACTTTTGTATTTGGTGAAATACAGTGATTCAGTTTCATTCTTCTGCATGTTTCAACCCATTGTTTCCAACACCATTTGTTGAAGAGACTCTGCTTTCCCCATGTAATAGTCTGGGCCCCTTTGTCAAAGATTAGATGTCCATAGGTGTGGGGCCTCATTTCTGGGCTCTCAATTCTATTTCACTGGTCAGTGTGTCTGTTCATGTTCCAGTACCAAGCAGTTTTGATGACAATGGCCCTATAATACAGTTTGAGATCTGGGAGTGTGATGCCTTCGGTTCTGTTCTTTTTTCTCAGGATTGTTTTGGCAATTCTAGGTCTTTTGTGGTTCCAGATAAACATTTGTAGCATTTTTTCTATTCTCCTAAAAAATGTGCTTGGGATCTTGATGGGGATAGCATTGAATTTTGTAGATGGCTCTGGGTAATATATTCATTTTGATGATGTTAATTCTTCCAACCCATGAACATGGAATATCTTTCCACTTCTTTGTGTCTTTTTCAATTTCTTTGAGTAGTGACTCATAATTTTCAGTATACAAGTCTTTCACTTCTTTGGTTAGGTTTACTCCTAGATATTTTATTGTTTTTGTTGCTATAGAAAAAGGAACGGATTTCTGGATTTCAATTTCTTCTAACTTAGTGTTTGCATAGAGGAATGCCACTGACTTTTGAATGTTAATTTTATAGCCTGACACATTACTGTATTGCCTGATGATTTCCAAAAGCTTCTGGCTGGATTCTTTAGGTTTTTCTATGTATACTATCATATCATCTGCAAATACTGAGAGCTTGACTTCTTCCCTTCCAATCTGTATTCCTTTGATTTCTTTCTCTTGCCTGATTGCTATGGCAAGAACTTCCAATACTATGTTGAAGGGTAACGGTGACAGTGGACAGCCCTGTCTAGTCCCCGATCTGAGGGAGAATGCTTTCAGCTTCTGTCCATTGAGTATGATGTTGGCTGTAGGTTTGCTATATATGGACTCCACTATCTTGAGGAATTTCCTATCTATTCCCATTTTTTGTAGAGTTTTGAGCATGAATGGGTGTTGGATTTTGTCAAAGGCTTTCTCTGCATCTATTGAGATAATCATGTGGTTTTTGGCTTGGCTTTTATTGATGTGGTGAATGACATTGATTGACTTACGGATGTTGAACCAGCCTTGCATTCCTGGGATGAATCCCACTTGGTCGTGATGAACAATCTTTTTGATATGTTGCTGTATCCGGTTGGCCAAGATCTTGTTTAATATTTTGGCATCAATGTTCATCAGAGATATTGGTCTGTAGTTTTCCTTTTTTGTTCTGTCCCTATCAGCTTTTGGTATCAGGGTGATGTTGGCTTCATAGAAGGTGGAAGGAAGTATTCCTGTTTCTTCAATCTTATGGAAAAGCTTAAGAAGTATGGGTATTAACTGTTTCCTGAAAGTTTTGTAGAATTCGTTTGTGAAGTGATGTGGTCCAGGGCTTTTGTTGTTGGGGAGGTTCTTAATAACGGTTTCAATTTCTTTGTCTGTGATTGGTGCATTTAGATTTTGTAGTTCTTCTTGGTTCAGTTTTGGAAACTTTTTCAAATTATTGAAAATCTACACTACAATTAGTTCTCCCATCTTCTAATAGGTCTACTGGTGTTTTTCAAGAGAGATCAAATTGCTGAGTATTTAATGGAATAGTCAAGAGTTTCAAGATCCCAGAAACTATTCTCTTAGATAATTCTTGGAAGAAGCTACTTCTGTTTAAAGTTGGTATTCTTGATCCTTGATGTGGTCCTATTGTAAATTGAAACTATATGCATGAATAAGAAGTTGTGTTACTTCTTGTCACTCTTAAATGTTGCCTCCTTCTGGGGGTCCTGGATTACAAAGCACCAAATCAACTTCAAAAGAAATACAAAGATAAAAAGTTTTCCCTGCTCTGAACCCTAAAAAATAGCGCTGAGTCCAGATGCAATATTCAGATATTTCCCATATAGATTAAAAAAACCTTCACACGCTGGATACCTACACTTCAATAAATCTTATAAAGGATGCTGGCATTATTTCTCTGGTCTGAAACACTTATAGGAAAGTCCCATCAATATTTCTAATGGAAATACATTGACTAAAATGTACAAATAAGTAATGTTTATAGTTGACTTTGTTTCACTAACTTCTTTAAATCTGCAACCCCTATTTCCACAGATGACTAACAAATCCATCCACCTACCGACTTATTTTTTCAGCCCCCTCCCTGACTTTTAACCATTATTTTTTTATTGCTACCAAGATTATTGTTGGGGCTTGATGCCAGCACTATGAACTCACCACTTTTTTTATAGCTTATTTTTCTTTATATATATATTTCATAGGACAGAAAGAAGTTGAGAGAGGAAGGGGGGATAGTAAGAGCAAAAGATAGACAACTGTAGACCTGCTTCATTGCTCATGAATCTTCCCTCTACAGGTAGGGAGTAGTAGTCTTTGGTAATGTGTGTGCTCTACTTAGTGTACCACCATCCAGTCCCTTTAATCATTTTCTTATATCACTAGCACCAACATGTAGCACAAACAAAACAATGTTAAGTAGGAAAACCCAATCTATTGTTTAAAAGAACACTTTGCATTTATACTCAGCTATTTTGAGTTTTTACTATAAATCACAACTGTCACTCTATAGAAATATTCTTTCCATTTCCCATTCCTGGTATCTTTCCCAGATGCAATTTGAATACTCATAGAAGTTTATTTATGCCTAGAGGGTTTGATGGAAAGGCCTTTTGTCTTTATATTGAACTGTGTTCTCACTCATTTTCAGTGGAGTTTGTCTTATTTTGCTGAGTCACTGGGCATCCTGGAGTGGTGTCCTGAAGTTGAAGTATGGTAGGATAGAGTTGCTCAATAATTAAGAAATTAAAAGTGAGAGAATGGTGGTTATCCCTGGAGGATTAGGGGAACATGCAAAACTTTGTTGGTAGGAACGGTGTGGGACTAGTCTCATATTCTCTTATAATCTTGTAAATCACCTTTACTTAAATAATAAATTTCTTTTAAAAGGTGAAAAGGGGGAGGCAGGTGGTGGTGCACCTGGCTAAGCACACACATAGCCATGCACAAAGATCAGGGCTCTAGCCTTCCCTCCCCACCTGCAAGGGATGCCATCCTTCATGAGTGGTAAAGCAGGTCTGCAGGTGTGTCTCCCCTTTTCTATCTCTCCCTTCCATCTCAATTTCTACCTGTCCTATCTAATAAAAATAAATAAAAATAAGTTAGTTAATTAAAAAGAGGGGGGGAAAAAGACTGCAGAAAGTGATGGGTTCATAGTTCTGGCACCAAGCACCAGCAATAACCCTGGTGGCAATGGAAAAATAAAAAAGCTAAACTAGGTTGTGGAAGTAAATAGCAATTGTGCAACAGTGCGTCATGCCTGAGGACCAAAAACCCAAGGTTTAATCCCAGTACCACTATAAATACTCTAATCTCTCTCATTAAAATAACATTTAAAAATATTGAAAAAAGGATGAGGCACCCTTAATTTGCACAAAATGGTACAATTACTTAATTTATTCTTACTGTGTTTAATTGAAAGTTTGAGGCTATATAGTTATTGAATAAGAAAATAGAGACACCGGAAGCACTGCTTCACTGCTTGCAAAGCTTGCCTCCTGCAGGTCAGGATGGAGGTTTGAATCTGGGTTAGCTAAAGCTCATGAAAATTTGTAGATTCATATTCCTTTGGCAATCAACAAAGAAAGATCTCCTATTTTTCACCACTTTATAAGAAAAGTTATTACATTGTTCTTATTCTACTAAGGGCAGTGTATTATAAGAATAATTCACTCTCTGAAAATGCTATACATTCCAATTCTGAATAACTTCACCCTTAAAGTCCAAATTATGTGGGAATTTTCCCATTTTCTATGATATCCAACATTCACAGGAAGGATTTTGTGGCTTTATAGTCTTTCAGATATCATTTCTTAGTTAAATATATAAATATTTTCACAATACAACAGTTAATTCCAGAAACAAAAGACTAAACTATTATTTCTACTCAGCAACCCCTTCTCAACATACATACATGGTATTGATTTTAATGGCAATACTTACTATTGGGTAGTAGGTACTCTCATCAGTTTAAAGATTTTGATCTTCTTTCATAAGAGAAAATTTAACAAACATTTAAATTCTTCTTTATTTTAACTAATTGGATAGAGACAGAGAAAATGAGAGGGAAGGGAAAGATAGAGGAGAGAAAAATAGGGACACCGGAAGCACTGCTTCACTGCTTGCAAAGCTTACCTCCTGCAGGTCAGGATGGAGGTTTGAATCTGGGTCCTTTTGCATTGGAACATGTGCTCAATTGGGTGCACGACCAACCAGCCCCTGTAATAAGCACTTTTAACTCCACATCTGTTTAAAGTAATGGATCAAGTGAAACAAGGCATTAAAAGAGGGAAGACTCACAATGCTGAAGTATTAAAATCTCCTCAGTAGAGTTACATTTTATGTTATTTACATATATTTACATAGAATGCTATTGAATATATGAGGTACAGTTACCTGTACTAAAATCATGGGAATCACTGCAAACTGTTGAATGCTTTGTATACCTTGTAAGTTACATGAAAAGGGACAAGGAACATAGGAACCAAAGTTAGATCAAAGGAAGCACTTCTTGGGGGAAGGAGAATAGAGAAATCAGTATCTGCAAAGGTCAGGAGAAAGGCTCCTGTATTGCTCCAGCAAAAGCTTCTCTTTACTACAAAAGCCACCCAGTGGCATCTTTTCTCTGGTAAACTGAACTAACCTTAATACACAGTAGGACAAAGCATTCCAAAGCAGAAGGGCATCTTTAATCCAGCTAGAGCACTTATTCTGTCACTGAAAAAAAAATCCAAACAAATAAACAACAAAATCAAGTTCAACTATTGTGTGTTGTTTATCAGATCAAAATTAGATAATAAGATAAACCATAACCCATAGATCAGTAGCATTGCCTGGGGTAGGGATACAAAGGTAAGTAAAATACATTTAAATTAAAAATAGTTGAAATGTAGCAAATATTTTAGTACATAAACACGTATTTTCACTTTTGTCTGGTTGTTCAATTGGGCTTTCTTTAGAATTGATCTTTCAGTTCTTGTTAAGAAACTAAATGATTCACTTGGATAGTGTGTTTGTTTTTTTCATGCCTGTGACCCAGGTAAATGTCTGGCCTTCATAGTATTGTAGGAAACTGTGAACTGTGGTATTTCTTCCACTTTTGCCCTCTTTTCCTCCCCTTTCTACACCTTGTTTGAAAATGTCATTCCAAGTGGTGAATAGCCACAAGAAGAAGAAACTAAATGAAGGAATAAACCACAGTGATAGTAATAGTTACAGCTAGCCGTGTGACCTAGGACAGTAGCTACTAATAAGTCCCAGGCCATTTTCTATTTTTTATATGTATTATTTAATTTAATAGTTAAAAAAAGAGTGTGAGCAGTTTAATTACTTGTCTCATGTTACACAACTCTGAAGCAGCAGAGATAGAATTAGTATCCAGGTAGTCTAACAATGCAGAAATTTTGCTCTCAACAGCACTAGTACTCTGCATACAGCATTTCGTGTGACATGGACTAAGGGCAAGGCTGACTCAGCTTAAGTACAGCCATAGGTGTATTATTTGCCTAGAAAAGACGCCTTACCTAAAATAGACTTCCTAGTTCCTTCCAACATAAAGACCCCAAATCTCATCTGCTATATCCTTACCTTTAGGTTCCTTTTTATTAAACAGTTTGTTATGCTTTATATCTTCATGTTTTTCAGCCACCAAGTTGCAGATGCCCTGGAACCACACCTCCCCAGAGCCCTTTCCCACTAGGGAAAGATAGTAACAGGCTGGAAGTATGAGTAGACCTGTCAGTGTCCATGTCCAGTGGAGAAACAATTACATAAGCCAGATCTCCCACCTTCTGCACCCCATAAAGATCTTTGGTCCATCACAGAGGGATATAGAATAGCGAAGCTTCCAATAGAGGGGATGGGGTATGATATTCTGGTGGTGGGATTTGTGTGGGAATTGTACCCCTCTTATCCCACAATCATGTCTATCATTACTAAGTCACTAAGAAGCCCTACTACCAGCCTTTCTGTTTTTTTTTTTGTTGTTGTTTGTCTGTTTGTTTTGTTTATTTGTCTCCAAGGTTATCGCTGAGGCTTAGTGCCTGCACTACAAATCCACTGCTCTTGGTGGCCACCTTTTCCATTTTGTTGCTGTAGTTGGCTAGGACAGAGAGAAAGCAAGAGAGGAGGGGAAGATAGAGAGGAGGATAGTAAGATAGACACTTGCAGACCTACTTCACTGCTTGTGCAGGTAGGGAGCCTTTCTGCTTTTTGCAAACTAAACTAGGCAGGCAACCAACACAAAGTCCATTACACACATTTACTATTAGTTTCCAGTGAATTTTTTTTCCCTAGATAGCAATATCTGAATCATTTAAAATATGCCTTCTCTCCAAAAATCAATGATAAATTTTATAAAATTGCTGTTGGTTACATTAGCCAACTGAATTCATGCATGACATTTATCATCTGACTATTATTTGAGTAAAAGGCTCAGCATTTTAAGAGTTAGTTGTCTATGAGATCATGAATGTCTTGAAATAAAAACTTTCAGGTAGTTGGTCCTTATACCAGAGGTAAACACATTTTTTTCAATGAAATATGTAATTTTGCCAACTAGGAATAAAATTGGGCTTGCCCACTTTTTGAAGGACAAACAGTCCCAAAATAAAATAAGAAGAATCCCATGATTTTTCTTTCCCTCTAAAAATAAGTGTTTAAGTCAATTGAGAGTGTCTTCACAATGAACTGATTGTGAAGCATTGTAAGTTAACTGAATTTATACTCCCACAACCAATTGAGATTTCACTCTATCAAGTGATTTGAGCTAACTTTCCTAAAAGAATTGTGTGTGTGCATATGTGCGTGCCACTTCACGTTCTAATAATCCACGACAACAAGGGGGTCGGGCGGTAGTGCAGCAGGTTAAGCGCACCTGGCGTGAAGTGCAAGGACCAGGGTAATGATACCGATTCCAGTCCCCAGCCTCCCCACCTACAGGGGAGTCGCTTCACAGGTGGTGAAGTAGGTCTATCTTTCTCACCTCCTCTCTGTCTTCCCCTCCTCTCTCCATTTCTCTCTGTCCTATCCAACAACAAATGACAACAACAATAATAACCACAACAAGGCTACAACAACAAGGGCAACAAAAGGGGGAAAAATGGCCTCCAGGAGCAGTGGATTCATAGGACAGACACTGAGCCCCAGCAATAACCCTGGAGGCAAAAAAAAAAAAAAAAAAAAAAAAAAAAAAAAAAAAAAAACCATCCACGACTTACCCTACTTTCTAAGCTTATTATTTCAAGATTTAAATAGGAAATACTGTACAGAAATTTTAAGCTATTCATAAGCCTTAGTGGTGTTTCATAAACCTGCCTCCCTCATATTGAATCCAATTCCTGCCTAAATGCATGTTTATTTCAGAAACTGCTCTTCTCTTTCCCTATTTCTAGAATCCCTAAGAGATGAAAAAAAAATTTTTTTTATCAGCTAGTTATCTTTCCATCATCAACATACAGTTGTGGGGTTACTGATGTACTTCTGAAATTTGGAGTTGACTTCCATGTAGCAAGTTTGGGAGTTCATACCAACCGTAATAGGATCACTCTCCACCAAAACATCTGTACTGATTGGTAGTGGTTTCAGGTGTCATCCACAGCAGACCCACCATGATAGTGCCGACTAGGTTATCCTTTCACATATATTGTAGAGTCCAGAAAATTTTACTTCTAATTTTTATCTTTGGCTACTACATAAAGAAGGTAGAAAATTAAAGGTAACTTTGATGATATCCTTTGCTTCACATTTAAATTTATCATTTAAATTGCAAAATTTTAACTTATAGTTGACATTTTCAAAGTATATGTACAGAAGGTAGGTTTTAAAAAAGTGAGGTTTTTTAATTAGACATTTAATGACAATTGACAAGATTGTGGGATAAGAGGGACTACAATTCCATACAATTCCCATCACCAGAGTTCTGTCTCCCATTCCCTCCACTGGAAGGTTCCCTATTCTTTATCCCTCTGGGAGTATGGACCAAAGATTTTTATGGGGTGCAGAAGGTAGGAGGTCTGGCTTATGCAATTGCTTCTTCACCGAACATGGGCATTGAAAGGTTGATCCATACTCCCCAGCCTGTTTCCATCTTTCCCTAGTGGGACAGGGCTCTTCGGGAGGTGTGGTTCCAGGGCACGTTGGTGAGTTCATCTGCTCAGGGAAGTCAGGTTGGCGTCATGGTAGCATCTGCAACTTGATGGCTGAAAAGCACTAAGATATAAAGCAGAACAAACTGTTTAATAATCAGTAACCTAAAGGTAAGAATATAGCAGATGAGATTTGGGGTCTTCATGTTGGAAGAAGCCAAGAAGTCTATCCTAGGAATATTTCAAGGGGCCCATGACTATACTAATTTTTGCCTGAGCCCTACAGTTAACATGCAGATAGGCTGAAAGTTCTGTCTGGGAAGATGGTGTCAGAAGTTGGGACTAGGACTAGAAAGCTGGATCAGGGCAGAGAGTAGCTCCCAAATATGGGAAAAATATGTAAATATCATTAAATTTAAATCTCATCGATTTGACCTAGGGCCTGTCTCTATTCATATTTAGCACAGGAACCTGTGGCAAACGCTAGAAGAAGAAGAACAGGAGCCTGTGTAACCTCTGCATCCCTGTCAGTCTGAGCTCATATTTCATGGTCAGCTAGGGACATTTGAGGCTGCACTCATTTTAGGACCAATCTTCCTCGATTGGCAGAGTATGTTGACCCAGCATACTCTTCAGAGAATGGGGCTGTTTGTACCATTGTTGTTCTACATTGAGAGCAAGGCCCTCTAGAGGCCCACAAGAGGGATTATGATGTTCCTGATGGAGATGACCAGTGATGGTAGAGAGAGGAATATGTTAGAGGTCTAGGCCCATCATATTTGTGTAGGAATCCATGGATTCTTTGACTAGGGCCCTGGATGGGGGGGTGGCCTGGTACTAATTGAAAGGGCCATCATTAAAGTTTACTAGTCTCTTGTCCTTATCCAGCTTTTGTAGTCCTTACTTTATCTGACAGGGTTAGATTTAGAGTGATTGAGGAAAGCAGGTAAGGAGGGTATCTAGGTTTAAGAAGAAAATATTTGATTAAGGACTTTATGGTATCATTTACAGAACCTAGATATAGACTAGGGCCCATGAGATAGGGCACACTTACACATGTATCCATACATTAGGGGAAAATACATACCTTAAAGTAAAAGGGCACAATAGTCTACAGTCTCTCAATAAGTGCAGCAAACAAGCAGAAAGTCCTAAAAAGTGACATAACTAAAATATATATATATATACTTTTTTAATTGAGAGGTTGATGCTTTACAGGGCAGTTATTGGCATGTGTGTGTAATTTCTTTATGCACCAAGACCCCAAAGTTCTCTTCTACCCTTCCCTTTTACTCTTTCCCCAGAGTTCCCTACTCTGATGCTATACACCATGTCCAGTTCACATTTCACTTCGTGTTCTCCCTCCCTGTTCCTATTTATTAAGTTTCACTTATAAGTGAGATATTTCAGTATTTGTCATTCTCTATCTCATTTAACTTGATGCTTTCAAGTTCCAACCAAGATAAATCAAAGGAGATGATTTTATCATTTTAACCAACTGAGTAATATATATATATTTTTTAATTAAAATTTTTTTATTATTTATTTTCCCTTTTGTTGACCTTGTTATTTTATTGTTGTTGTAGTTATTGTTGTTAATGTTGTCATTATTGGATAGGACAGAGAGAAATGGAGAGAGGAGGGGAAGACAGAGGGGGGAGAGAAAGAAACCTGTAGCCTGCTTCACCGCCTGTGAACTGACTCCCCTGCAGGTGGGGAGGCAGGGGCTCGAACCAGGATCCTTACACCAGTCCTTGTGCTTCGTGCCACGCGTGCTTAACCCGCTATGCTACCACCCGACTCCCATATATTTCTTTTTTATCTTTCCTTTTTTAGATTTTTTAATATTTATTTATTCCCTTTTGTTGCTTTGTTGTGTTATTGTTGTAGTTGTTATTGATGTTGGGTAGGACAGAGAGAAATGGAGAAAGGAAGGGAAGACAGAGAGGAGGAAAGACACCTGCAGACCTGCTTCACTGCTTGTGAAGCGACTCCCCTGCAGCTGGGGGCTCCAATGGGGATCATTACACAGATCGTTGCACTTTGCACCATCTGCACTCTTTTTTCTTTCTTTCTTTCTTTCTTTCTTTCTTTCTTTCTTTCTTTCTTTCTTTCTTTCCTTCCTTCCTTCCTTCCTTCCTTCCTTCTTTCCTTCCTTCCTCCCTTCCTTCTTGCCTTCCTTTCTTTGTTTCTTTTTTGTCTCCAGGGTTATCCTGGGGCTACGTGCCTGCACTATGAATCTACTTTTCCTGTGGCCATTTTTTAATTTTTTTGGATAGGACAGAGAGAAATTGAGAGGGGAAGGAAAGAAAGAGAGAGGAAAGAGAAAGATAGCTGCAGACTCACCATTTATGAAGCAATCCCCCCTCCCCACAAGATGGGGGGAGCTGGGAGCTTGAACCAGGCTCCTTATGCTGGTCCTTGTGCTTCATACTATGTGTGCCACTGCCCTGTCCTTATAGCACAGTTTCTTTAGCCACTCATCTTTTGTTAGGTGGGCATCTAGGTTGCTTCCAAGTTTTGGCTATTACAAATTGCCTGCTATGAACATAGGTATTCTTAAATCTCTTCTGATAAGTGTTTTTGTTTCCTTTGGACAAATCCCTAGCAGAAATATTACTGGGTCATAGGCCTATTTCTGTTCTGAGAAATCTTCACACACTTCCCCACAAAGGTTGGTCCTATTTACACACCTATCAGCAGCACAGGAGTGTCCATTCCTCTTCACATCCTCCCCATTTGTTATTACTGTCCTTTCTCATGTATAACATTATCACAGGTGTAAAGTGGTATCTCGTCTTTTTTTTGCGTTTCTCTGATAATCGATGACTTTGAGCACTTTCTCATGTGTCTGTTGATCCTCTGGCTCTCTTTATCAGTAAAGTTTTTGCCCATGTTTTCACCCCATTTTCTGATGAGATTGTTTATTTTTCTGGTGTTAAGTTTACTGAGGTATTCGTGTATTTTGGTTATTAGCCCTTTATCTGAATTATGTTGTATAAAGATCTTGCACACTCTAAGTTGTCTTTTCTGTTATGGTGGTTGGAGAGTGTGAATATACATGATATCATCAAACTGTACACTTTAATTCTGACTAAAATATTTATGGATTTTATTTATTTATTTATTTATTTATTTATTTATTTATTTATTTATTACCAGAGCACTGATCAGCACTGGCTTAGTGTGGTGCAGGGGATTGAACCTGTAACTTTGGAGGCTCCAGCATGAGAGTCTCTTTGCATAACTATTATGCTATGTATCCCCACCCATGACTAAAATATTAACTCATCTACTTTATCCCAACAAAAACAGTTTTTAGTTATTAAAAAATGTTTTCCTAGCCACTCTATATCTTTGGAATATGAACTACATACATTTATTTTCTCTATACTAAAATAGAATTATTTTGCAGACAGCATGATTTTTGCACTAGCTCCTTTATCAGCCCCCACTCCACATATCTTTAAGCCTTTTGCTTAAAATGTTATACAAATACAACACTTACATAAGAAACACAATATCTAAACTCTTTTACTGTTTTGACATTAAGGCACTTGAGTTTTCCTCCTTCCTTCTCTCTTTTTTCTCTGCCCCTATTTATTATTTTAATTCATTTTTTTCCTGCCACCAGGTTTATCACTGGGGCTCATGGTGCCTACACAAAATCTCTATTATTTCTAGTGGTAGTCATTTTTTTTTTTCCCCATTAAAAACTTTTTTTTTTTTTTTTAAATAAAGACAGCTGAAGCACTGCTTCACCCTTGTGGAGGGGACTTGAACCTGAGTTTTGGACATAGTAGTGTGTGTTCTCTACTGAGTGCTGTCCAGCTCAGAGTTTTCCCAGTTTCAACTCTGGACAAAATATTCATGATTATTAAGCATTATAACATTCCATACTTACTAAATTCTCAGACTGTTTCTGGCACTTTTCACAGAACTTTTCAAGTAATTACTTTTTTAGCTAACCAGCGACTGATAACAACCAAAGAGCATGTCGCTCATCTCAGTCATTGTCTGGGTGCATTGACACTCATTCTAAAGGCATTGACACTATTTTGTGAGCCTGACCTCATGATTGAGATCACATAATTGCAATAATTAGAAAACTCACCTCATGATATTATCAAAATGACCCACCCAAGCCCAAGTCCATATGGTTTGAAATAGCTAATGAGTCAGTTAATGTGCTATGTCCAGAAGTAATGGGCACTCAATATGGGTAGCATGAAGGTATAATTTATCGACTTCCAGACTGACTAAGGTTTTCAAGTAGACGTATTATGACTTAAAGAGGGATCAAAGTATTGGCATATTCAATGGTTGAAACAAAAGGAAGAAGCAAGAACTGTTTAAAAGACAGAGACATTTCTTCAGTAGCATAACCCAGGATGAGAAATATGCTGCCACATAAAATCAAGATTGTAGTAGTCATCTGTCAAAGTGTAGAGAGGTACAGGTGATATCACTGGATGAGTCCTATGAATAATGGAAAAACTTCTAACTTACTAATTTTTGGGTGGGTTGGAGCAAAGAGAAAAATTCAATGATAAAAGAAATGCCAGAACCATTCTTTTAAAAAATATTTATTTTATTTATTTCTTCCCTTTTGTTGCCCTTGTTGTTTTATTGTTGTAGTTATTATTGTTGTTGTTGTTGTTGTTGTTGTTGGATAGGACAGAGAGAAATGGAGAAAGGAGGGGGAAGACAGAGAAAGGGAGAGAAAGATAGACACCTGCAGACCTGCTTCACCACTTGTGAAGCAACTCCTCTGCAGGTGGGGAGTTGGGGCTTGAATCGGTATCCTTACTCCAGTCCATGTGCTTTGCGCCACCTGCACGTAACCCACTTCGCTACAGCCCGACTCCCACCAGAACCATTCTTAACAGATATCTATATGGAAGAGATATACTGGGTAAATGATGTATTTTTCATTTCATATGTCCATTTCATATAGTTAAAATACTTCAATGAGCTATGGATCATATACAGAAACAGTGGTCCCTAAATTACTATTGTTCAGTGACATCATAGCACAATAAAATTCTATCACTGTGGGTTAGTGGCATTTTGGACATCTCTATAATTGTACAATGTGAAAACCAAATTTTTCAGAATGCAACCCTGTTAAATGACACAGGACTTTAAACACAAACAAAAATCTGTCATAATATCTCTAATTTGTTACTATGCTATCTTAGAGAAAACTAACATTTCAAGTATATTAATAAATCTGAATTAAGAATTGACACAGTATTACATTAACTACTCACCTAGAACCCTTACAACAAACATGCATATTATACTTTAACTCTGAATATGAAATAATTTAAGTTCAGGGAATTATTATAAAGAAATGGTTCTTAATATTTTGACCATACAACCAATCCTTTTTAGCCAATTAGCTTACTCTCTTTTCTGGAGGGATTCATTTTTAGAAGTATTCATTATTTATGATATACTCATATTGTATTGTATATACTTACATTAACATAAGATATTTATATATAAATAACATAGTACATAGAATATATTATATTCCTTGTGTACATACACTTATACAGGAATTTATTTTTTTTGCTTTCTATATGAACAGTGGTATTATTTACAAAACAGTGTGTGTGCCTTAAGTATGCCACTTAATAATACATACTGATAACTGTTCCATATCAATACATTAAAAAATTGCCCTTTAAATATTTAATGATTAGATAGAATTTTATCATAGGACATTTTATTTGACCAGTGATTAGCAGATTGCAACTTAGCCTTCCAAACCTTATTAATTCAATGTAAATATTTTAATAATAAATTAATATTAAATTAAATAAATTTAATATTAAAATATTTTAATATTTTCTAAATATTTTAATATTTTCTCCATCTAGTATGGGAAAACATACAAGAAAGAAATCTCAGCATTCCAGGATTTTACTGGCTACAAGATTTTTAATTTTTTTCATTAGTGATTTAATATTGGTATTTAAAATTACAAGATAATAGGGAAACAACTCCACAGCATTCCCAACACCAGAGTTCTGTGTCCCCATTGGAAACAGCGGTGGTTCTCCCAAGGTCACAAATATGGGTTGACTAACACTTCTGTGTTTACTATCTATCTATCTATCTATCTATCTATCTATCTATCTATCTATCTATCATCTGTCTATCTTTCTTTCTTTCTGCCCATTTTTTCTATAGTTCTGCCTTCTCTCTCTTTCTAAGTAACATCTATACCTACTGGGGACAGCTTTTATAACCCATAGGATAATTATTTGGCATGCTGGCAAAGTCCTGTAACTCCTCAAACACACATAAGTCTCACTGGAGCCACAGTTCCAGTTTTCAAAGCACCTGGTTAGCACCAGTTGACTTCTGATGTGAATAAGGAGGTGCATAATTTGCTGGCCATTGCAGCCATAAAATCTGCTGAGATTCCTCTAAGAATTCTACTTAGAAAGACTTAAATTTTTTTTTTTTAATTTATAAAAAGGAAACATTGACAAAACCATAGGATAAGAGGGGTACAACTTCACACAATTCCCACTACCAGATCTCCGTATCCCACCCCCTCCCTTGATTGCTTTCCGCTGAACATGGGCATTGACAGGCCGATCCATACTCCCAGCCTGTCTCTCTCTCTTTCCCTAGTGGGGAAGGGCTCTGAGGAAGCAGAGCTCCAAGACATATGGGTGGGGTTGTTGTCTGTACAAGGAAGTCTGGTCGGCATCATGCTAGCATCTGGAACCTGGTGGCTGAAAAGACAGTTAACATACAAATCCAAACAAATTGTTGAACAATCATGGACCTAAGGCTGGAATAGTGCACATGAAGTGTTGAGGGGGGGTTCCTCCATTTTGTAGATATCTATTAGAAATATTTTAGTTATATTTCAAAGGGCCTGTAGCTATACTAGTTTTTTTTTTTTTTTTTTTGCCTGACCCTGAAATCTGATATGCAGGAGGATCCAAGTTATTCTCTGGGGTGATGATGTCATAGCTGGGAAGAGGACCAGAAAGCTGTATCAGGGAAGAGAGTAGCTCCCCTGTTTGGGGAATGGTATAAATATTGTTGACTGTAAACCCCATTGATTTGATGTGATCTGGGGCCCATAATTAGTCAAGCTCTCACTATTTGCAGATGATATGATAGTATACATAGAAAAACCTAAAGAATCCAGCAGAAAATTACTGGAAGTTATTAGTTATAGAACACGGTGTCAGGCTACAAAATCAATGTACAAAAATCAGTGGCATTTCTTTATGCTAACACTAAATCTGAAGAAGAAGATATCCCGAAATCACTCCCATTCACTGTTGCAGCAAAATCAATAAAATAACTAGGAATAAAGCTGACTAAAGAAGTGAAAGACTTGTATACTGAAAACTATGAGTCACTATCCAAGGAAATAGAAACTGATACCAAGAAAAGGAAAGATATCCCATGCTCATGGATTGGAAGAATAAATATCATCAAAATGAATATTCTCCCCAGAGCCATATACAAATTTAACATGATACCCATCAAAGTTCCACCAAGCTTCTTTAAGAGAATAGAACAAAAACTACAATCATTTATCTGGAACCAGAAAACACCTAGAATTGCCAAAACAATCTTGAGGAAAAGAAACAAAAATGGAGGCATCACACTCCCAGATCTCAAATGCCATTATCATCAAAACAGCCTGGTACTGGAACAAAAATAGGCATACAGACCAGTGGAACAGAATTGAAAGCCCAGAACTAAACCCCCACACCTATGGACATCTAATCTTGATAAGGGGGTCCAAAGTATTAAATGGAGGAAGGAGGCTCTCTTCAATAAATGGTGCTGGGAAAACTGGGTTGAAACATGCAGAAGAATGAAACTGAACCACTTTATCTCACCAGAAAGAAAAGTTAGAGAGGGAGAAAGTCAGAGAGACAGCTGCAGCTCTACTTCACCACTCATGAAGTTTCCCCTTGCATGTAGGGACCAGGAGCTTGAACCTGGGTCCTTGTACACTATAATGTGAGCACTAAACCAGGTGTGCCACCACCTGGCCCCCTAATATGGTCAATTCTCTATTTTCTGAAATGTCTGTCTACTCTCTCTCTATGATCAATAGTCTTATTGTGGGGGTTTGCAAACTGGTTCTGTTCCTATGGAAACAGGATAGAGATTCCTTAAATAAAAATAGAAGTGCCTTATGATCCAACCATATCATTCCTAGGCATATATCCAAAAGATAAGAGAACATTAACTTAAAAAAAATACATCCCTATGTTCACAACTGCATTATTCACAATACTAAGGAATGGCAGCAACCTAAATGCCCACTGATGGAAAGTAGATGATGAAACTATGGAATATATATATATATATATGAAGATTACTCTGCAATTAAAAAAAACATAAAATTGTGCCCTAAAGGACAGAATGAATGAAATTGGAGGTGATTATGCTCAGTGAAATAAGAGGTGAAAGAAAACTGTAGGTTGGCTTCATTCATCTGTGCAATATAGATAATGAAAGCATATGAACTTGCAAAAGAAACCCCTGTCTTTCAGGTTTAGGGGGGGCTATAGTGGTCTTCGTAGTGGGTATAGTGAAAATGTACCCCTGTAACCTTGTAATCTATAAACCATCATCAAATCACATCAGTAATACAAAATATAAATGATAAAAATAAAACAAAAATCTGTTTTACTATTATTATTATCATTTTTTTTGTCACCACTAGGTCTTCATTGCTCTGGACCAAATGAGACCAAGATGGAAAGATCGCAGTAGTAAAGCTTCATGCATCATAATTGGGGCTGGATATAAATCTGGGTAATCTTCATGGCAAAGCAGGGGTACTACCCAGATGAGCTACTTTACTAGTCCCCAAGCTGCTATTAAAAAATTTTGACTTCAAGTAAATTAATCTAAAAATCCAAGGACTAGATAGCATAAGACAGTCAAGTTATAAATATCTTTTAGTTATACACAGGTCATATTTTGTCATTATAAAACTTGAGTTTCTGTCTGGGAAGCTTTCAAGCTTACTGAGAAGAGCAAAACACTTTCCTGTGACATCTGTTTTTTTTTTTTTTTCTTTTTTCTTTTTTACCCACTGGCCACAGTCTGTACTTACCTGTGGCTTAGTGAGTTCCTTCCTTCCTTCCTTCCTTCCTTCCTTCCTTCCTTCCTGCCCGCCCGCCTGCCTGCCTTCCTTTCTTTCTTTCTTTCAAGACTTGCAGTTCTTTTTTTAAAATATATTTATTTATTATTGGATAGAGACAGAGAGAAATGGAGAGGGGAGGGGGAGATAGAGAGGAAGAGAGACACAGAGACACCTGCAGTCCTGCTTCACCACTTGTGAAGCTTTCCCCCTGCAGATGGGGACCAGGGACTTGAACCCGGGTCCTTGTGCACTGTAATATGAGTGCTTAACCAGGTGCACCACTGCCTGGTCCCAACATCTGTTTTTATTCAAAAAGCAATTATATCATCCTTATATAGTGTAACATTTACCCAAGGTCTTCATTGCTATAAAGTTTATTATCAAAATTGTAATGGGGCTATATGGAATACTGAGTATATACTTGCTGGGGATTTGAGTTCACTTAAACTCCTCCTCCTCCTCCTCCTCCTCCTCCTCCTCCTCCTCCTCCTCCTCCTCCTCCTCCTCCAGTTAAACTGTATTGCAGTTAAACTCTACAGTTAAACTGTATTGCATACACTAATAACATGATCATTAATTTATTTTCTATACTATAATTTACTTAGTTACTAATGCTATTGCATTTATGTGACATGACTTTGCATAGGCAGAATATCTATCATGACTCATTGACTTTGTTTCTGTTTGAAAACAATTTATTTAATGATTCCAGTAGCTTTACTTTGGGGTAGAAAATGAATTATGCTTCAGTAATTGAAGCATGCTTATTCTGATGTCTGAACAAGGTGGTACATATGTGAAAACAGTTTATTTACAAACTTTAAGAATATTCATAAACTTTATATTGTAAAATATCTAGTGTAGATATCAATATTTTTTATCTTCCTTCCTTCCTTCCCTCCTTCCTTCCTTTCTTTTTCTCCAGTGTTATCACTGGGGTTTGATGCTGGCACTACAAGTCCACTGCTCCTGGAGACCATTTTGCCCCCTCCCCTATTTTATTGGATAAGACAGAGAGAAATTGTGAGAGGAGGGAGAGAGAAAGACACTTGCAGACATGCTTTACAACTTTTGAAGCGCCCCCCACCTTCCCCACAGGTAGGGAGCCTGGGGCCTCCAACCCAGATCCTTGTACTTTGTATTAACGTGTGCTCAATCTTGGCCTCTTTCTATGCATATTTCTATATCTAAATTTAAGGCAATTCTTTTCCTCACCTAAAATACTTTCTAGCACCCACCTTTGAAATTGTATATCTGAAACAATAATCTTATAAAATAACATTTCTTAAAAAAAAAAAAAAACTACTGGGAGTCGGGCTGTAGCGCAGCGGGTTAAGCGCAGGTGGCGCAAAGCACAAGGACCGGCATAAGGATTCCGTTTCGAACCCCGGCTCCCCACCTGCAGGGGAGTCGCTTCACAAGTGGTGAAGCAGGTCTGCAGGTGTCTTTCTCTCCTCCTCTCTGTCTTCCCCTCCTCTCTCCATTTCTCTGTCCTATCCAACAACGACTACAACAATAATAACTACAACAATAAAACAACAAGGGCAACAAAAGGGAATAAATAAATAAAATAAATATTAAAAAATGTATATATATAAATAAAAAAACTACTGATTTTCATTTTCAAGACTATTTTCTTTTAATTTTCATGATATGGAAAAAGAAAAAGAGACACACAGAGAGAGCACAATGCTGGGGATTTTACCCAGGAATTCATATATGCAAGTCCTGTGCTCAATACTGAGTCTCTACCTGACCCAATGACTTTAATTTTTCTTTAATATTTATTTATTGCATAGAGTCAGAAATTGTGAGGTGGGTGATAGAGACAAAGAAAGAGAGACACCAGCAGAACTACTTTATCACTTGTGAGGCTTTTCTCCTGCAGGTAGGGTCAGGGGAGTTGAACCTGGGTCCTTGCATATTGCAACATGTACTTAACATGGTGAGCCACCACCAGGCCTGTAACTTTAATTTTTAAAACAAATATTTCTTGAGACTTAATTCTTTTTCGCTATTACAAATACCATCAGGCAGACATTGTCCTCTGTTATATTTCTCATATTCTAGATCATCACAGTGTAAACGAGGACATTATTATTATTATTATTATTATTATTATTATTATTATTATTATTATTTAGCCACCAAAGTTATTGCTGGGGCCAGCTGCCTGCCTGACTCCACTGCTTTAGGCAGTTATTTTTATTTCTTCTAGATGTAGGTGAGTGACAGAGAGATATAGAGAGGGAGAGAGAAGGAGAGATACCAAAGAACTTCCCTACCACTTGTAAAGCTTTTCTCTTCCCACCTGACCAGTAGGTGTTGCATGTGATGGCCAGGGGCTCAAACCTGGGCCCTAGTGCAAGGTAATGTGTGCACTAGGTTGGGTGAGCCATATCTAGCCCCCAGCATTCAACATTTTTATCTTCTTTTCACCGTACAACCTAATAGAAATTATAACATATTGTTAAGTTCTGGTTGAGAAAAGTATGAGTATCAAGACTTCAAACCCCCTGGAACATTGTTGGGACCTAAAACTGGGCTGTTGACTAGAACACAGTAAGATCTGTCATGACTCATATTTTTAGGACTTGGTTAATGTAATTTTTCTTTAATTTCTATGGAAATATAAAAGGTTAGCAATTGACTCTCTTACCTGAAGCAAAGCACATTATAATCCTTCTAAAACATTTTTTGGCAAACCAGGACAGTCATTTCATTTAAATTTTGTTGCATTTATATAATTTAGATGACATATATCTAAACAAAAGACGAATGGTGGTTAAGTCTTTAATTATATACAGTGACATGTGGCAATAGCCACAAGGAGTTCTGATAAACAAACATAATTGGATATCAGAATTAATGATTAGGTACACTTTTAAATCTGATTCTTCCCCATGGATTAGGGCATAAATGTTGAAAAGACATTAAATGTATGAAAAAATATTTAGCTTAGAAAATTATCTTAGTCTCCATTTAAAACTTAGCATTACTCTTTAAATTAGTATTTCAATCCATCCAGTAGTGGGGAGTTCTTTGTTATTCTGGCAATTATGCTGCCCATTAAAACATTACTTTGTGTATATATATTATTGTTGTAGATGGAAAGTGAGAAAATTCAAAATTTGAAAACCTTGAGCATCTCCTGTGCATATTTATCTTATACTAGTCTTGATTTCAGAGGCCTTTCCTGTACAGTCATTATAGAGGCAAATAAAAGTCCAGTTCCTGAATTTCTATTTGTATTATTAGTATCTAATGAATTCTATTGTACAGCAGGTGTCAAATCATATCAGTAGTTTTACAATCGAGTATGAATAGAAGATGTATTGCTATTGCAAATGAATCTAATATGAAACTAATGAGCAATAATGAGCAACTGTTTTGTCATTATTGAGGCAACCACTGAGATGCTAATAAACTCTCATTTTTTTTTCTTTAGAAAAAGCAGTGACCAGGATTTATAACATGGTCTTAATGTCCCCAAAGCCTGAGGCAAATATAAATAAATAAATAAACAAATAATACTGAAATTCTAAACTGAGAATAATTTAGTAATTTTCTGTATGATTGTCCTCTTTCTTATTAAAATGAACTTGTTACAGTGCCTTTCAAGAGTCTCTATAACTGAAGAGAAAAGATGAAAAATGGGTGCCCATTAAATGAATATGAAGTTAAGAAGATAGGCATCAGGCCTAATTTTCCTTAATGTAAATATAATAATTTTAGAGTTCTCTCTACTTGTCAGTTCTCTTATAGTATAATGAAGCCTAATGTGTATAACTTTTTTATTTTTAAACCCAGTTACTTCAGAAGTAACATTACTGAGGGACTTCTGGTAATTAACTTATTTGTTCCTGTGAGTGGTCTTGGTAAATAAACAAGGGCACTCAACAAACAGCACTATGGCCATATGCTTTATGTCTCTGCCTTTTCTATAGTAGTATAAGGGTAGGGAACTCAATAAATATTTATAAGGTGAATGATGAATAAATAATTGAATGAAAAGGGAAAAGCTAGTGCATTGTATTTGTCTTCTTAGGTAGAAATAATGTGGTTTAAAATAGTTTTTTTAAATTCATGTTTATTTGATATGTTTTAAGGTCCTTAAGAATTTTGCTTGGAATAGTTTTTACAATATGATAAAAAGAAGTGTTTTAGAAGCTATGACACATGCAACTTTTGTTGCTTTAATTAACAAATATATGCAAACTATAAGGAATAATTTTGGTATCACCCTATAGGTTATACTATAAGGCACACATACATGGCTATACTATATGGAACAAAAGCTAATCAGCACTTTAAATAAAATATATGATTTTAGCTTAATTTTTGTATTTATATAGATAACTTTTATAGCCTCACAGTTCACCTATTTGACTAAAGGTAATAAAGGCTTTGTGTTATTTCTGTCTTTGCTGTTGATTTGACTGTTGTAGACAAATTGTATATAAACACAAAGCTATTTGACTTGAATTAAGTTTTTTCCTTTACTAGAGCTTCTTTTTCATTTCTAACAGGGTTATATGATTACATGTATAGATTTCACTATTTTCTGATATGTATAACCAAATTATCACTATAAGCATTGTATTAGGATCTATACAAATTAGTAAGCATAAATACAGAAAAAACTAAAACCTGCAAGTTTGAAACATATAGAACACTATCATGTGGTCTTAAATACTGTTTTATCGAATCCTGTGAATTCAAGATACCATGTAAAAAATACTGTTATATCATGTAGATTAAGGAAGTTGACTTAAGGCAGAGGCGTTGGTTAAGTGGATTTTAACTTCAAAACTGTTCTGTGTCAGGTCCTCCTCCAAAAAGAACCCAAGTACTTTGTGATCCTAACTTGTTCACTTTTCACACCTCTATACTCTGTATTGTATTAAATAACCATAATATAAAATTAAAACTTCACATTTGTAAGTGTACTGACAATTCCACAAAATTCCAGATTTTTAAAACTATTTATTTACTTATTTTTTCCTTTTGTTGCCCTTGTTGTTTAACATTTTTGTGTTTATTATTGTTGTTATTGATGTTGTTGTTGGATAGGACAGAGAGAAATGGAGAGAGGAAGGGAAGACAGAGAGGAGGAGAGAAAGACAGACACCTGCAGACCTGCTTCACTGCTTGTGAAGAGGCGCCTCTGCAGGTGGGGAGCTGGGGGGATTCTCACGCAGGTCCTTGTGCTTTGTGCCACGTGGGCTTAACTCGCTGAGCCACCGCCCGACTCCCAAAATTCTAGATTTTGAAACAAGAAAACTGAAAGTAGATTTTATATTTTGTAAACTTTTCTTATATTATTTTTCTTTACTGATTTTATACATGCAGGATGAATAAATCTAGCATCCAGATATTTCTTTGCATAGCATCTCTGTTATTTCGGGAACTATTTTTCATGGACTTATGTCTTACAACCAACAATATTGGTGACTAATTGTACTGCTCAGAAATTTAAGTAAAGCAATGTCCTTAAAATATATCTAGTAATTACTGTAGGATTCTTGTTCTCTGTGGTGATCTAAAGGATAGAAAGGACAGTTAATTGTGTCATCTAGATATAAATTATGGTTCATTTGGGTTCATTCATTAAAGTAAAATAAAATTCCCAAAATCATCTTTAATTTTGGTAAGAAGAACCTTATACAATTTAAAAGCACTGATAACTTTTAAAGAAATGTGCCCTAGAGATAAGCTATGTACTTTCAAGTATTTTTCCATTGCTTCCCTGTTATTATGAGAAAGAATTAAAATTATTTATTATTTCCCAAGTTAAAGCTTGAAGTAATTCCTTCATATGTCTTTGGGAATATATATGAGGATACATTAGAATTTTTTTAAAGCAACTGTAAGTGAAGGAAGTGCTTATATCGTATTTAGCCAAACTGATTTCTAGTGAACATTGTTTATAGATTTCAGAGAGAACAGAATAACAGCAATTTTATTTTATTTTTATTGATTTAATAATTATCGACAAGACCATAGGATAAGGAGTGCAGTTCCATACAATTCCCATCACCAGAGTTCCATATCCCATCCCCTCCATTGGAAGCTTTCCTATTCTTTATCTCTCTGGGTATATGGACCTAGGATCATTATGGGGTGCAGAGGGTGGAAGGTCTGTCTTCTGTAATTGCTTTTCTACTGGACATGGGTGCTGGCAGATCTGTCCATACTCTCAGCTTGTTTCTATTTTCCCCTAGTGGGGCAGGGCTCTGTAGAGGTGGGGTCCCAGGACACATTGGTGAGGTCATCTGCCCAGGGAGATCAGGTTGGACTCATAAGCATCTGCAACTCAGTGACTAAAAAAGCCTTAAGACATAAAGTAGAATAAATTGTTTAATAATCAGGAACCTAAAGCAAAAATAACAGCAACTTTAAATTATCCTAAATGTAGATATGATCAAAATATACTTTTTTTTTGCCTCTAGGATTATCACACTCCACTGATTCTGCTAGTCTCTTCTGCTTCTTCTCCTCCTCCTCCTCCTCCTCCTCCTCCTCTTCCTCCTCCTCCTCCTCCTCCTCCTCCTCCTTCTTCTTCCCTCTTTTAGATAGAGGATGAGAGAGAGAAAGAGCTAGAGTAAGACAAAGAGACAAAGAAAGAGGAGACATAAAGCACCCTGCTCTATCACTCATGAAGTTTCTCCTGTGCAGATGCTTTCTTGTGGTGGTTGGGGGCTTGAACTTGGGTCCTTGTGCATGGTAATATGTGTGCTCCACTGGGTGAGCCACCTCCCAGTTCTCAAAAATTGCTTTCTAAATTTCATTTATTTATTTTTAAATCTTTATTTTTAAAATTTTGTGTACTATATTTGTTTATTGGATAGAGACAGCCATAAACTGAGAGGGAAAGAGACAAAGAGACATCTTCAGCCCTGCTTCACGACTTGTGATGCTTTCCCCTTGCAGGTGGGGACCAGGGGCTCGAACCTGGGTCCTTGTGCATTCTAACATGTGCACTCAACTAGGTGTGCCACAATCCAGCCCCTAAATATTTATTATCAGAGAAATACATACACAATAAAATAGCACAGAAAGGCTTGTCATAAAAAACAGTTTCCTTTCTCAATATTGCTGGTCTTTGGGTCTGTTACTAGCTTTACTTCTTTTTTTAAAAAAATATTTATTTATTTTCCCTTTTGTTGCCCTTGTTTTATTTTTGTAGTTATTATTGTTGTCATTGTTGATGTTGTTGTTGTTGTTTAATATGACAGAAATGAAGAGAGGAGGGGAAGACGGAGAAAGATAGACACCTAGAGACCTGCTTCACTGCCTATGAAGCGACTCCCCTGCAGGTGGGGAGCCGCAGGCTCTAACTGGGATCCTTACAGAGATCCTTGCACTTTGCGCCACGTGTGCTTAACCTGCTGCGCTGCCACCCAACTCCCTCTTTACTTCTTCTAATTACTGTTTCTCTGTCTTTTGAAAAGAGTAGATGTATAGCCAGTCTGTCTCAGTCTGCATTCTGAACATATGGGTTTTTAAAATCAGTTTATTATATATCTCTGTCATATTATAGTTATTAAACACTTTATATTAGGCCTCTACAAATAATTATCTTTTATACTTACATCCTCCCCCCTGCTTATTTTTTTATTTTTATTTTTTGGCTTTGGACAACTAGAGATTAATTTTCTCACAGTTCTGTATACTGGAAGTCTGAGATGAAGATGCCAGAAAGTTTGGCTTTTCTGAGGCCTCTCTCCATGGTTTTATGATGGCTGCCTTCTTGAGTCCTCACAAGGCTACTTTGGGAAGATAAATTCTCATTGTATTTTCCTTTTACTAAAAAGGATACTCCAGAACAAAAAAAGAAAAAAAGGATACTAATAATATTGGGTTAAGGCCCATTGTATAACCTCACTTAGTCTTTAAAACTTTAAATTGTAAGCATGGTAATGTGAATAATCAGCTGAGTACACAGTCTAAATTTTTGTTCAGATATTTTATTTTTATTTATTTTTAATTTTATTAGTGACTTAATATTAACTTAGAAAATTATAAGGTAATAGGGGTATAATTCTGCACCAGTCCTACCACCGGAGTTCATTGTATCTCCATTCCCTCCACTGGAAGCTACTGTAGTTCTCCCACGGTTGCAGATATGGGTTGACTATTATTTCTGTAATTATCTGTCTATATTTATACATATTTGCCCTTTTTTTCCTATGGTTCTGTCTTCCCTTCCTTTCTAAGTCATACATACCCCTATTGCTACTTCTGAATGTCCTTTTTTTCCTCTTCTTTCTCTGGGTTCTGATGGAGTTGGAGTTCAGAACTCTCTGGTCATTTCCTCTATCATTTCTCCCACTCTGGGAGTATCAAAATTTTTTTTTGGGGGGAGTGCGGTACAGAAGGTGGGAGTTCTGTGTTCTATAATTGCTTCTCCACTGGATGTGGGTGTTGACAGGTTGATCCATACCTCCAGCCTGTTTCTACCCTTCCCTAGTTGGGTAGGGCTCTAGAGAGGTGAGGCTTTGGGACACATTGGTGAGGTTGTCTGCCCACGAAAGTCAGGAATGAATCATGATAGTATCTGCAACTTGGTAGCTGAAAGGCAGTAAGATATAAAGCAAGGAAAAATGATTAATGAATAGGAACCAAAAAGTAAGAATACAGCAGATGAGAGTAGAGATTTTTTTAATTCTTTTTTTATTTTACTTATTTTCCCTTTTGTTGCCCTTGTTTTTATTGTTGTTGTAATTATTATTGTTGTCGTCATTCTTGGATAGGACAGAGAGAAATGGAGAGAGGAGGGGTAGACAGAGAGGGAGAGAGAAAGATAGACACCTGCAGACCTGCTTCACCGCCTCTGAAGAGACTCCCCTGCAGGTGGGGAGCCCGGGGCTCCAACCAGGATCCTTCCGCCAGTTCTGTGCTTTGCGCCACATGTGCTTAACCCACTGCACTACCGCCCGACTCCTGAGAATAGAGATTTTAAGGTGAAAAGAAGTTAGGAAATCTGTTTTAGGCATGTTTCTAGGGGCTCATGACTTTCATAGTTTTTATTTAAGCTTGATAGTTAACATGGAGTTGGACAAAAATATTGTCTGGGAAGATAGTGTCAGAATTGAGAATAGAACTAGAAAGTAGTATAAGGGCAGAGAGTAGCTCCCAAAATTGAAGAAAATATATGATTAAAATTAACTGATTGTCTGACTAAGGGCCCATATATATTCATATTTAGCACAGGAGCCTGTGTAACCTCTGAATCCTTGTTGATCTGAACTTACAGTTCATGATTACAGCTGAGAATATTCTAGGCTTCATTCACTTTAGGATCACTTTTCCTCAAATTGCAGGGTAGGATGACCACGACTCCCTTTGGAGATTTGGGCAGTCCTTATCATTGCTACTTTATGGGGAGGACAGTTCTTGGATTGGCCCCTGAGAGGGCTTATTAGGATGTTCCTGATGAAAGTGACCAGTAATGGTGGAGAGAGGGATCTATTAGAGGTCTAGGACCATTATAATTTTTCAGAATTAAAAAAAAATTGAAAATAGAGCAGAGAAATCACTTCTCCAATACCTATCATTTTGCCTGATGTTAGCTCACTACTATTCATGACTAATTCTTGAGTGTTGCATTTAAACACTGTAGACTCAGTACTATCAAGAAAAAGTTTAGTTCATTCACAGTACTACTACATTTTCCAATTTATGATAGCTGTGTGACTTTCTGATTTTTTTTTTTTTACTTTGTAATGTTGAATGCTCCTTTACTTTAACAATTAGTAGCTTATTTTGTTAACTATATATTGCATCTCTTGACTCCTCCCTACTGAAGATATTTTTAGGGCATACCCTTCCCTAAATTTCTCTGTCCTCCACCTCCAACACTGCAAGGTGAGAAATATACTTAAGTTCCATATGATATTGGTAATAGAAGATGGTTAGTTCTTTGGTATGGACTCATATTCTACACTATAACCAACCCTTTAGAAACAACCACCTCTCAGATATTAGTTTATTATCAATGAATAAAAGTCTCCTTATTCAAAGATGCTCTCACTTTCCTACTACATTTCTGTGTAAGGCCAGATTTTACTGATATTTTTAATCAAAATTAAGTTATCACAACAGATGGAATACAGAAATAGAATTTAGTCATATTTATTAAGTCACATATTAAAATATTTTCAAAAGTGTAACATCTTTGCACTATTTTTTTGCTTGGGAAAGAAGAGTGGTTTTTTTGGGGGGGGGATTAAAATATAAGTTGTTTGTGTCAAAATAGAGTGAATTTTATGTTTTAAAGAAAATAATAAATGAATATTAATCTTCTTTTAAGATTTATTTCTAAAATAGCAAATACTGAATATTTAAAACATATAAATAAATTATCTTTACATGTCTGCAATAAGTTTTAAGAGCTATTTTATTTCTAAAACAGCAAATACTGAATATTTAAAACATACAAATAAATTATCTTTACATGTCTTCAATGAGTTTTAAGAGCAAAAAAATTATGAGACCAAAACATTTGATAACTACTGCTCTTGACTTCTTGCCTGCAAGTAACAGGAGTGTTTGTGTTATTCTTTCTTTTTGGTTAAATCTTTGTTCCTGACTCTTTTTGAATATTTTTGTCCTTTAATCACTTACCCTGGCGAGTCCATAGTGAAAAATGAACAGTTATTTTATTCTCTTAAACCGAGTAGACATAGGTGTTTCAGGCCTCCCTAAAACTTTAACTTGGGGGAAAATAACTATTTAGTTTACTGATTATTAGGTTTATCAGACTATTTATACAGCTTCAAGTTCACATAAACTCTTTGAAAAGATGCAGTTTACATTATAATTTTAGATCAATTTTGTTACCTCCTTGATTAATAATAGCTCCTTTACTGAGAGTTAGATTTGATTTTCCTCCTAGAAAGCTAAGCATGACCTTGTCACCTTCTGACTTAAAGATGTGAGGTCTGTGTAAATTTCAATGCCCATATATTTTTCTTTAAGAAACTCAAATAAAATCACTACCTACAAGTTTTATTAATTTTCCAAAGTAATAAGAAAAGGGCAAAGATGGTACATCTTTCTAAAAGGTAGCCTTTATCATGGTAGCATTGCTTCATCTCTTTCTATAAGACTTGAAAGACTGTTTTTCAGTAATTTATGTTAATGCTTTATTTTCGAAGTTTTCTTTCTTCCACAAGCTCTTCATACTCTGACCAAGAACTGACCTTTCCCCTCTTTGAAATTTATCCTCCAATCTGCCCCCTTCTCCAGGCTAGCTTTTCATTAGAGAACATGGGAGATATACCCTCATGTTGCTATGTATTGCACTCTGGCGGCAGGCCTCCCTGACAAAAATCAAAGAACCGCCAGTGCCAGAAGGATGAACCCTGTGATCTTAGTCTCTTAAAGAGAAGCATCCCCAGAGAGAGGTTCACTTCATGTCAGAGCTAAATCTTAAATTCATACGAAAGTTGAGAAGTAGTTGAACTTTTGAAGATTTTTATTAAGAAACATTTTTCCAAATCACAGATCAGTTAATAGTCTGATACTTCCTTGAATGAGTCTAATCAGGCAACAAAACCAATAGCTAATTTTCAATGTGATTTGGGAAGAAGTCTTTAAAGTATTCAAATGACTTCTGCTACATTTTTGTTCACACTTAATAGTGATAGAGACTAAACTTCTTTCCTCCTTTTTCTTTCTATGTCATTCTTACTTTCTTCTCATTTTATAAAAGAGATTTTTTTGTTTTGAATAACAACTCATGGCTTAGCACAATCTAATTCTAATCGAACTATATGTGGGCATTTATAAAATAATAAGATTGAGTGGGGCGTTTTAAGAGGAATTAGAGTCTTCTTTTGACCTTTATGAGGTTAAATACCATGCTACCATAAGGACTGTGTTACCAGTGTCAGAATCTGTCTTTAAGTGGCAGTAAATCACTTTTAACTTTGGGTTAAAAAAAAGTCCAAGTTTTTCTTTTATATTCTGGCTGAGTAATATATTTCTCATTATACAGTGTTCTCCTTTTTTTTTTTTTTATTCCAGTACATTTTTTTTCTTTAGTTTTTCCACTTTGTTGGGGGGAGAGTTAATGGTTTATATACTTATTGACTCACAGCTATGTCTAATTTCCCCATAGTAGGTGTCTACAAGAAATATCAAGTTTAATTAAACTAATTGTTGAAAGAAAGATATCTTCATGGGAAATGTCTGTTGTCTTAAATGATCATATTTACATAATGCACCAGTTAGTGTTATAAATCACATGCATGTATTAAATTATTGAACCATTAGAACTACTTTATGGGGTCACTACTTTTAGTATGCTACTTAGAGATGAGAAAATCTAGTCACTGAGAATTTTAAAACTTTGAAAAATATTATTATTACATATATGAAATGAGATTACATTATAGGCAATCTGACTGAATAAAACATAAATTTAACTATCACATTTGGACTTCCTTTAACATAGCCAAAATATAGAGTGAATAGTGACAAGAGTGAATTTTGGTAGTAGCTGGTTTATAGAATTATTATTGCTTTAAAATATTTTCTTAATTTATTTGATAGAGACAGCCAGAAATTGAGAGGGAAGGGGTAGGTAGATAGAGAAGGGGAGAGACAGAGAGACACCTAAAGCACCACTTCACCACTTGCAAAACTTTTTTCCCTGCAGTTGGGGACCAGGGGCTTAAACCCGGGTCCCTGAGCATTGTAACATGGGCACTTAACCAGGTGCACCACCACACGGCCTATAATTATTACTACTTTTTGTATTTAGTTTATTGTCTCATTTACCTTTCACTGTAAGACATCTCACATGCTCATGCCATAATATATGTTACCTTATCTGGAATGTCCTTCTTTCTTATTGTTCATGCAACCCATTTTTTTTGAATTATCATGACAAATATCATTTCCTCCATAATACTATATCTGTTTAAAAAAATTCCGAAGTGGATCATAGAGAGTTTCCAGTCTAATTCCAACTCAACTCAATAAATTACTAAGTCAAAAAAACTAAGGCTGTTGGCTTCTGATTGCAAATATGCTGAAAACAGAGTACCCACTGTCTTTGTAAACTTCTATTTAGCTAGTATTTATCATCTTAAATAATAAAGACCTGATTTTTTTTTACTAAAAGTTATCATTACTAAGCTATTTTCATTAATCTCAATTATTCATATATTTCTGCTCTCTCTCTCTCTCTCTCCCTATATATATTGGAGTGTTATGGACCATTCTCCCAAATCCTAAAAATTAATTCAATAAAGACATAGACTTTGTTTTTAAAAAGCAGATTTTAAACAGGAAATCACTGTAAATCCTGAGTAGAGATATATAAAAAAGAAAAGAATGAAATCTTGAAGAAAAATCTGATCCTTGTTTTACATATAATGTATCTAAATAATAGAAGAGTTCAGCTTTTTTTTTTTTCAACATCCTAAGGCTAATAACTGGGAGAACTGAGTTTTAATTTGGAATCTTCACTCTATAGTTGATACTCTAAAGTTGAGTAGTGAAAGAGCAGCATCATACTTAGGGAGTTGTAAGTAATTATTTAAAGCTGAAGTGTGGGATGTGGTATGTGTGGAGGTTGAGATGGTGGTAAAATGAGTCAGAAGATTTAGGCATGGCCAGATTGTAATGAATTTTGGAAGCTATGCTGATACGTTTGGATTGAATTCTTGTTATTTGTTTCTTCTAATGCTGAGAGAGCCATTTGAATCTGTCCTCATGTTACTGATTTAGTTTTCTCTACTGTTAATTTTTTTGTGATGAAGTTATTGCTTTTTATTCTGTTATTATTTTTGAAGTTCTTCCTTTGCTACTTACATATTTTTGCATTGTAACATTGTATAGGGGTTGACATCAAAGAAAACCAACATATTTAAGTCCCTTTTGTTGAATTTTAAGTTTCTTTTTATCTCTCTCTTTTGGCCAGCTTCATTTTCTTGTGTAATTCTACCTCAGTGTTGCCCTCACATGACACCCTGCTTCTGTTTTATAGAACTTATCTTCTTAGCCTTTGCGCGTGTGTGTGGTGGGTAGTATACCGAACAAGTGTTTTACTCATATACTTATATTTCAGTTAGGAAGAAATTTGATTGATATGTTTTTATTCAAGATTTCATTACATTTCAGTGTTTTTAAAAACACTTGTATAACATTTATTTATATATTTACTTTGCCACCAGGGTTATCAATAGGGCTTGGTGATTGCTTGACTCTACTATTTCTGGCAGCCTTACCCCCACCCCTTTTTTTCCCTGTCTTAAAAGGAGTGTGTAAAAGAGACAGAGAGATTACTTACAGGAAAGGGGGGGGGGAAGGCAGGGAGAAGGAGATAGACCTGCAGCACTGCTTCACTTCACTGCTCTGGAAGCTTTCCCCATTGCACGTGGAAACTAGGGTCTTGAATTCAGTTCCTTGTGCGTGGTAACATATGCTTTACCATGTGCACAGCCACTGGCCCATAAAAGTTTACTTTTAACAAGTGTTTTTTCTTTGATTGTTTGAATAGTGGATGTAACACTAGACAGTTACATTGAGTGAGGTTCATTTTGATATTAGAATTATTTTTTAAATAAAGTTTTAATGATTATAAAAAGTTGCTGTGCCATTTTTGAAGTTAAGTCTAAATGTACCTTTAGTCCTATAATCTGTGCCATATTTACCCTGTCTATGTATTTTTTTCTTGGGGCAAAGTAGTGGTGCACCTTGCTGAGTGCACATAGTGCAGTGCTCAAGGAACCTGGTTCAAGCTCCTGGTCCCTACCTGCATGCAGAAAGCTTCACAAGTGGAGAAAGCATGCTGCAGGTTTCTCTTTCCCTTCCTACGTCCCCCTTTCCTCTCAATTTAAAATAAAATAAAATAAATTCTATTTTTTTCCTTTCAGTTCAGTATGCCCTGCTCATTTCTAATATAAGACAGACCATGTTTATCTGTTGTACCGCCTATGGTCCAATAACCTCTTTTGTAGTCTAAGGAGAACTATGTGAAACCTGAACTGTGTCAAGGAGACTAAGAGTGTTAGAGTTCACCAAGAAATCAAGATGAGCCTTTGCAGAAACAAGAGAGAGTTAAAATTAGTATGAATTGATTTCCTACTCCCTTTTCAGAAATTGTTCTCACATGTTGAGAGCCCCCTGGCCATTTATGTTATGCTCTGTGTTATGACTGTGACATGACTATGCCAAAGGATGGCCAAGGTCAACAATGTGACCTATTTTTATTTTTTCTTAATAGGAAAAAGTTGCCATTCTTTCTCCACACTGGCAGACTTTCTGTGTGTGTAGCTTTGCAGACTCCTTTTAGTGAACATTTCACATCTCTTTCTTTGATTAAGCTTGTTAGATTTCAGACCTCCTTGAACTTTAAACTTCTCATTTCCAGCTTTTCCAGTTAGATGTTCTAAATCCAGTGATCTATTATATAGTGTTATTAACTTATTTATCTTTGAACAGCTCTATATTTCAAAATATTGCATCTCCCTAAAATAGTAAAAACAAAAGGTAAACATTGTTTTAAACTATTTCCTACCTAAAACTGAAATTTTTATTAACAAATCTGAATTAAATGGAACAAATAGGGATGCATTCATTAGCTGAATATTTTATACATTTCATTTATATTTGAAAGTTTATTAAACTCTGTATTATAACAAAGTCTTAGCTATTTATTGATTAAGTCAAGAGCATTGCTGGCTTAATCATGACTTATGAATGGATTATTAGCACATTAAAAGTAGTGTACAGTGACTATGAAAACAACAAAACTTCCAAAATTTCACTACAACATGGACTATACAGTAGATAATTAAGTTCATATGACAATGAAAATATCTAGAATCAAGAACATTTCTTTCTCAAATAGAAAAGGTTAATTAATACTCCAAATTATTAGTGATTAGTCACTCAGTCATGTTGGGATTGTAAACCAGAAAGTATTGCTGTGAAACTTTCAGTCAAGCCATAACAAATGAATGAGCAATATCACCTAATCTCCTTCTGGATCCAAGCACAGAGAAATCTTGGAAAAAGTAATTTAAATACATATACAAATGTTAATCCAAGAAATGGAAAGCTGAGATGCCAGAAACAAAGACTAAAATCAGGCAGAATGGTGAACTGTTCCTGAAGTTGAATGTCTCCTGGAGTGGGCAAGGACAAGGATGTCTCAGGACCTTAATGTCTGGGTTACAATAACTCTGTAGGCAAGTAATGAGGAATTCCTGTCCATGAAAATTGGGTTACTGAAACTTGAAAGGGTTACTATTTTCCAAAAGATGGAAAAACAAAAACAAAAATACCAGCTACTAGTTTAGGAGCAATAAAACTTCTGGTATTTTCTAGTGCCTTGGGCAGGAAAAGTCAAACCTAGAATATGCACCCTCAATCTGTTCTTTGTATAACTATGGGGTCCAACTTCACACTGACTACATTAGGTGGTAGAATCATTGCTGAAGATAAAATATTTTAAGAAGTAGAAACCATAAACAACATGAAGATATTTTAATATATGCAAGTTGAAAATGAAAGATAGCAGAAAAAAGACAAAGTTTGAACAAGACAGTAAAAATAAGCTTTAAAAATTTTAAATTAAGTTATATTTTAGATACAGTAAACTTCACCCTTTTGGGTATACAGTTCTGCAAGTTTGGACAGATACATACAATTATGCAACCACTATCACTGTAATCAAGATATTAGATAGTTCCATGTCCATCACACACTTTCCTCAGGAATAATAACACATGATCATTTTCTCTCTCTTTTTTTTCTTTTTCTTTTTACCAGAGCAATTGTTTAATTGCTTAGCTCTGGCTTATAGTGGTGCAGGGGATTGAACCTGAGACTTTGGAGCTCAGGCATGAGAGTCTCTTTGCATAACCATTATGCTATCTACCCCATACCATTTTCTCTACATATAGTTTTGCCCTTTTTATAATCTATCTCTCATAGAGTTGTAGAATCAAATTAAAAGAAATAATAATTCCCAATTTATATTTGGTAGTGGTATAGACTTGATATCAAAACCAGAGAGAGGAAATATACAAACATAAAAGCAAAAGTTAAAGATTATTCATATAGAAGCTATAGTTATATAAAAAGAAGCTATACTTACAAATAAAATTCCTGAAAATTAAATACAAGAATGTTTAAAACTTATTTATTTTGACTAAATATGGAAGATCATAGGAGTCAGAGTCAACTATCCAACATTAATTAACAAGTTGCAAAAAATGTGAAAGTCTCAGTAGTTATGTCTTTATTCACGATTAACAGAAGTATAAAAACAATGTATTATACGAAGTAACTTCTTCAAACATTATTAGGGGAAAAATGGCAGAGTGGTTTCTTTGAAGCACCTAACAAGACAAACTCCTAATATTTTGTCTCTCTTTGTTGTAGTCAGTAATTTTTAGTGTAGTACAATTTTAGTCAGTAAAATTAGTGTAGACACTAATTTTTAAAGTGGGCCCACGATTTCTTACATGGTCCAGTCTTACCTGCCAAATGGATGTATCTGTGTCCTTTTTGGAAATGATGTGTATCTTTTAGGATGCATTTTGAAAAAAAAAAAAAAAGGGAGAAAACATGGTTTTAGAGTCCTTGGTTCTCCTGCCTACCAAACTACCTCTGAAGATATCAATAATCTTGAAATGTGCACATGAGGTATACAAGCTAAAAATGATAGCTAACAGATAAAATGACCTATCAATATGGCTCTAGATGGCAGATTTTGTCTAATCTTGGAAGCTAACCAGGATTGGGCCTAGTTAGTAGGTGAATGGGATATAGATAAAACAATCTATGTCTCTGATACAAAAGAGTCAATATACCACTCAGGAGGTATTCTATTTTATTCAAACCACTGATTTTCTAAAATCTTGCTGAAGAAGTAAATTATCATCAACATGGGCTGGGAAGATAGCACAATGGTTATGCAAAAACTTTCATGCCTGAGGCACCAATCCCCAGCCCCACCATAAAATAGAGCTGAGCAGTGCTTTGGAAAACAAATAAAAACAACCACTCTTATCTATATATTATCAATGTATCCATTGTAATCACTTCCAATTATTGTTTACTGAAGGTGTTAGGCAGGAAACTAGGAAAAAAATAACTTTTGCATAGTTTCTAGGAAGACATAAAATCTAAGAGAATCTGCAAAATAACCATTTAGATTAGAAAGAAATATTAGCTAGATAAATGTATACAAGATCATTATGGAGTTCCCTTAGAGAAAGGAATAAACTTCAACAAATGTTTGGAAGGTTAGATATATACAGGCAAAATATTAAAACTAGACTGCTGTCTCATACCATAAAAATTAATTCAAAGTAAATTAAAGATTAAACTTAAAAATACGTAGACAAAACAAGACAACACACTATATGACAGTGGTCTCATTGATGTGTTTAGGGGTCAACTCCAAGGGCAAGAGCAACAAAGGCAAAACTATGCAAATGAGTCTAAAATGTTTACAGTGAAAGACACTGTCAAAATGAACAGATATCCAGGGTGAGGCAGTGACATACCTGATAGAGTGCATGCATTGCCATGTGCTAAAACCTGGTTTTCATCTGTAGGGGAGAAGGTTCACAAATGGTGAAGCAGTACTTCAGATACCTCTCTATACCTCCCTTTTCCCAGTCTTCTCTAGTTCTTTCTGTCTTTATCAAAAAAAGTAAGAAACCAAAAAGAGTAGTTTTTAAAATTATATTATTTATTTATTATTGGATAAAAATAGAGAGAAGTTGGGGGGTAGAGAAGGAAAGAGACAGAAAGACATGTGCAGTCCTGCTTCACACCACTTGTGAAGCTCTCCTTCTGCAGTTGGTGGGAGAAAGTACTCGCACATATTCTACAAGGGATTTATATCCAAGATATGTAAAGGGTTCATACAACTCAACTACAAAAAAAGCAAATAAAAATGTACAAAATGTCTAAAAAGACAGATTTTACTGTTACTCAATAAAATAGAAACTTCTCCAAAAAGACAGACAAATGTCAACAGACATATGACAAAATGCTCATTATCATTTTTTGTTAGGAAAATGCAAATAAAAACCACAGTGAGATATCACCTCTTGTAAAAATGGCATACACCAATGAGTATAGAAATAACAAGTGTTGAAGGGGCCAGGAAGTGGCACACTGGTTAAGCACATACACTACAGTGTGCAAGGACCCAACTTCAAACCACTGGTTCCCACCTGTAGGGTGAGAGTTCATGAGTGAAGGAAGCAATGTGGGAGGTTTCTCTCTGTCTCTCTCCCTCTCTATCTCCCTCTCTATCTCCATTTCTCCATGTCTCTATTCAATAATAAATAAAAATATTTTTTAAAAATAATAAGTGCTGGGAAAGATATAAAGAAAAAGGCCCCCGGGGGGCCAGGTGGTACACACATTACAGTGCCTGGTTAAATGCATACATTCCAGTGCTCAGGAGGCCCCTGGGTCACCAACTGCAAGAGAAGAGCTTCACATGTAGTGAAGCAGGGCTGCACATGTCTTTCTGTCTCTTTCCCTCGCTATCTTTTCCTTCCCCCTCAACTTCTTTCTGTTTTTATCCAATAATAGATAAATAATATTATTATTTAAAAAAAGAAAAGAAAAAAGCCACAGTACATTGGTAGTGAGAATTTAAACTGGTGCTGCCTCTATGGAAAAAAAAAAAGATTTCTGAAGAAAAAAGGAAGGAAAGGAAAGGAGAGAAAAAAAGATCCCAATATATCTACTGTGTGATACAGAAATTTTACTCCTAGGTATTTATGTGAAGAATATTAAAACACCAATTTGAAAAAAAAATACATGCATGCTTATATTCACTGAGGCACTACTTACAATAACTTAAGTATGGAAATGATGTAAATGCACAAGAATGAATGATTAGATAAGCAGATGAGCTGCCTGGGAGGTAGATAAGTAAATAAAGTGTTGGGCCCTCAAGGTAAGGTCCTGAGCTTGATACTCATCAGCACATGAGCCAGAAATAATACTCTAGTTCTCTCTCACTCCTTCTTAGAAACAAATATTTTTAAAAGGTCACATATGCGATATATATACATATATACACAAAGTAGAATACTATTAAGCCATAAAAAGACAAAATACCTGACCAGAACAAAATAGGTGAAACTTTAGGGGATTATGCTAAATGGAGTAAGTCAGAAGGAGAATGACAAATACCTGATGATTTCAATCATATGTCAACATTTGTTTTCTCTTATCCATGGAATATAAAAAGAAATAAAAAATTTGGCCAGTCCAACACTTGAACATGATCCAAATAGAAATCTGTGGCAACCCCCCCCTCCCCACACACACATATTCTCTGAAGGGAGGCTGGGTCAGCCTACTCTGCCACTCAAGGAGATTGGTTCTGAAATGAGTGTAGCCCAGAATGTTCCCAGCTGTAACCATGGACTGTAAGCTCAGACTGACAGAGACTCAGAGGTTAACAGGCTTCTGTGCTAAATATGACTATATATTGGCCTTAGGTCAGATTGATGGGGTTAACAGTTAGTGGTATTTATATACATTCCTTATGTTTGGGGGCTACTCTCTGCCCTAATCCAACTTTCCAACCCTATTCTTAACTCTGATACCATCAGATAATATTTTTAGCCTACCTGCTTATTAGCTAAATGCGCAGGCAAAAATTACTACAGTCATGGGCTGCAGAGCTCCTTCCAAACCAAAGACCTCTAAAATCATCTGCTCTATTCCTACCTTTGGAATAAACATTTTTTTAAAATAAACAATTTGTCCTGTTTTATATCTTACCGCCTTTCAGCCATCAAGCTGCAGATGCTACTATGTATGATGCCATCCTGACCTCCTTGGGCAGAAGACCTCATGAGTGTGTCCCAAAGTCTCACCTCTCTAGAGCCCTAACTCACTACGTAAAGATAGAAACAGGCTGGGGGTATGAACCTACCTTCCAATGCCCAGGTCTAGTGGAGAAACAATTACAGAAGCCAGACCTCACACCTTCTGCATCCCATAAAGAATTTTGATCCATATTCCCAGAGGGATAAAGCATAGGGAACCTACCAATGGAGGAGATGGGACACAGAATTCTGGCGGTGGGAACTGTATGGAATTACACTGCTACTATCTTACAATCTTATTAATCATTATTAAATTACTAAAAACATGGGAGTCAGGCGGTAGCGCAACGGGTTAAGCGCAGGTGGCACAAAGCGCAAGGACTGGCGTAAGGATCCTGGTTCGAGCCCGGCTCCCCGCCTGCAGGGGAGTCGCTTCACAGGTGGTGAAGCAGGTCTGCAGGTGTCTGTCTTTCTCTCCCCCTCTGTCTGTCTTCCCCTCCTCTCTCCATTTCTCTCTGTCCTATCCAACAACGACGACATCAATAACAACGATAATAACTACAACAACAATGAAAAAACAAGGGCAACAAAAGAGAAAAAATATATTAAAAGTAAATTACTAAAAACAAAACAAAAGAAACAAGCAAACAAAAACAATGAAATCTATAGCACCATGTAGAAAAGAGAAACTGGACCATCACTTAATACAACACACCAATATTAACTCAAAATGAAGTAAAGACCTAGATAATAGACCTAAAACAATAAAATACATAGAAAGAAACATTGATGAAATATTTTGGGACCTTAAAAAGACATATTTGGAGACCCAGCCCATCGGCAAGGAACACTTTAGAGATAATTAATAAAATGGAATTATATCAGTTAAAAAGGTTTCTACACATTGAAAGAAAATCCCACAAGGATAAAATGTCTCCCAATAACTGGAAGAAAATACTTGAAATTAACACAAATGATACAGTAGTTGTATCAAACATTTATGAAGAAATTATCCAGATCAACAACATAAAAAAATCCAAACATATGCAATATATCTGAATTGAATGTTTTCTAAAGAAGACATAGAGGGCCAGGCAGTAGCACAGTGGGTTGAGCGCTCCCCACCTGCAGGCATGTCACTTCACAAGCACTGAAGCAGGTCTGCAGGTGTTTGTCTTTCTCTCCCCCTCTCTATCTTCCCCTCCTCTCTCAATCTTTCTGTCCTACCCAACAACAGCAAGGGCAACAAGAACAACAAAAATGAAAACAAAGTTCACGGACATAGGGAAAAAAATGCTTCATTTATCACTAGAGAAATGCAAATTAAAATCACAGATTACATCTCACACTGTGAGAATGGTCTACATTAACAAAATAGGAAATGACAAATGTTAGAAAGTATGTGATCCAAAAAAAGGAACTCTGTCACACTGTTGATGGGAATGCAAACTGGTGCAACCCCTATGGAAAGCAGTATGAAGAGTCCTTAAACAAATAAATGGAAGCACCTTGTGATCAAGTCATAACACCCCTAGGCATATATTCAAAGGACTTGAAATACAAATGCAAAGGGACATACGTATTCCTATGTTCATAGTTGCATTATTAAAAATAATCACTTAATTTTATTGAAAGATGAAGATATAGAAGTAAATATGTGAACACAATCTGGAATATAAAAATTAAATAAATTAAAAGCTAAACAGTCAAAGAGGACTGAGTTGAATGACATATGGGCAAGTACTTTTCAAAGTATTTCATGTAAAATACATTTAAGTTTGATATATTTATATATCATATTAATTTGTTTCTTATAAATTAACACTTGTTTACTTGGAATATATTTACTTGTTACTAGGAGATCACACTTCTTATGTATTTTGTAGTTATATTTGCTGACCTTTAAAGATAACAAAAGATGTTCAAATTTATTCACAACAAGAAAAAAGTCAATTAAAATTAAATTGAGCTACTATAGCTCCTCATTAGGTTGGCAAAAATTCAAGAGTCTGATAAATGTTGGCAAGGCATTATACAATAGGCACTCATACATTGCTTGTAGGAAAGTAAGATGGTATAACCCCTGTGAAAGGAGATGTGGCAATATGTAACAAAACTACATAATCATTTACCTTTGGCATGGATCATTCAGTTTCAAGGAATCTATTCCAAAGGCACTCAGAAATATGAAAAAAGAACAAAATTATTTGCTAGAACATTATTTAATAGCAAAACCTGGAAAGAACTCAAGTGTTCATCAGTGGGTATTTCATTGACCATAATACATACTGTGTTCATACAATGGAAACATATGCAAAAAATGAGGAATAGTTTTGATAAACATATGGGGTAATTCCTAGTGTGTGTTTTTAAATTAAATGAAAGAGATGTTGGGGTTCTGAAGTATGATGATAGAAAAGAATCTAAGTTGGGAGTATAGTGTTCTCCAGATACCTGTCATGGGGGAATGAGAAATGTACTCATCAATACTATAAGCTTAATAAGATGAGTATAAAAATTAGAAAAAGAAGTGGGGAAAAAATAATTTACTATTTCCAAGTCAGAAAGGAGTAGTAAAATAGATACTGAAGATGGAAATTACATACTTTATTTAACAAGCTTGAGTTTACAATCAACAGGCATATTTTATATAAATGTAAAAACTTAACCCCCAAAATAGTTAAAAACCAAATCAAAATGAAAGAAATGAATTGAACTCTGTATTGAATTGGATTACAGTCTCCCAGGAAAGAAATAATGCAGGAAAAATTGAATTATAGTAAATGGATTGAACTTCCTTATAGTTTGAATACCAAATTAATAAGAAAAAACTTTTTATTATTTTAGCTTCCTATTTTTTCCTTTTTTATGGGGGGTTAATGGAATACAGTACATTTGTTGACATGTGGGTACAGTCTCTCATCTCCCTGTTATATGTCTCTGCAAAACACTCTCACCTCCAGTGTAACTTTGGTTATTGTTAAAGGTAGTATTACTATTATTTTTTTTTCCTCCAGGGTTATTGCTGGGCTCCGTGCCTGTACCATGAATCTACCGCTCCTGGAGGCCATTTTTTCCCCCTTTTGTTGCCCTTGTTGTAGCCTCGTTGTGGTTATTATTATTACCATTGTTGATGATGTGCGTTGTTGGATAGGA